>NC_060174.1:49685883-49985883 GCF_021184085.1 Oncorhynchus gorbuscha | reverse complement strand
CTATCACATTTTTATGCATGTTAACACCATATGACATTAATCTACAAGTCAGATGAGAACTGTGCGCACAGTGCGGGAGACGCAGCTGCTCGCACCAAGGAGAGGAAGGCCTACCCTATCCCTGTTTTATATTTATAGGCTACATCTGTGTGGCACCTTCAGCATTCAGATGTTTGTAAAAATGGCTTTTGTAATATTAAAAATAGGCTTTATTAATTGAGGGGCAACCCCATGTAAGTTGTTGGGCCAATGTTACCAAATACGCTGTGGAAAATTGTGTTTTACCGGCAGAGCTGTGTAGACTACCGGAATGAACACCACTCACATCTTGCTGATTGCACATCTAACTGCTCATTGGGGCTTTTCGATTGTCAGGTTCACCGTACAAAATATTTTTGGTAGTTCTGCTTTAAAGAGTCATTGCATTTGGTAACGTTTACATGAACCGTGTAAAGGTGGAATTTCATAACAAGGACAGCAATCATTTTTGCTAGCAGGACTGGTTGGAACGGGAGAAGCAAGCAGCTCTCCTCAAAGTTCCAAATGGTCAAAACCATTCGCTCTGAGACTGGTGAAATCCAAAGCTGTGTTGTTTTAATTGCCTATGTTTTCATAGCTAATTTTTAAAGTTAAATATTGACATATTACTAGTTCAAAGCATTTGACCCTTTCCAGCCCGTCCATTAAAAACACAACCTTATGGAACAATCCTTGGATAGCTTTTCAGAATTCACCAATAAATTGGTCCACATGGAAAACTAAAGGCATAGAAGTAGTACAAAACTTAGTAACATGAAATACATTCATTTCCATGACAATATAAAAAGAATGATAATATTGGAACCCAACATTTTAAAAACTGTTGGCACAAGATGGAGGGAAAGTTGGTGCATAGCTAACAAAATAAAAGTCAGCGAAAATGTATGTTAATCCAGTATAACCTAATGTATAGAATGTATTATACAAATTCTACAGCATAACGGCAGAGTCATGTATTAAGTATCAAAGTAAGAATGACTCAATAGGTCATGCTTTCTGAGAGTGCTATAAAGTCCGGAAGTTGTGGGCAGAGGTAGGAAGTTGGCTGTCAGAAGTATTGCAATGTAAAAGTACTTTTTTAATTCATCTGCCGGCATATTTTGAGACATGGCATATGGGGGTGTAGTGACTAGAATGCTTTTCCAACAGTCTTGAAGGAGTTCCCACATATGCTGAGCACTTGTTGGCTTCGGTCCAACTCATCCCAATCAATCTTAATTTGATTGAGGTCGGGTGATTGTGGAGGCCAGGTCATCTGATGCAGCACTCCATCACTCTCCTTCTTGGTCAAATAGCCCTTTCACAGCCTGGAGGTGTGTTGGGTCATTGTCCTGTTGAAAACAAATGATAGTCCCACTAAGCGCAAACCAGATGGGATGGCATATCGCTGCAGAATGCTGTGGTAGTTATGCTGGTTAAGTGTGCCTTGAATTCTAAATAAATCTGTGTCACCAGTAAAGATGCATCACACATCCTCCTCTATGCTTCAAGGTGTGAACCATACATGCGGAGATCATCCACTCACCTACTCTGCGTCTCACAAAGACACGCCGGTTGGAACCAAAAATCTCAGATTTGAGACCAAAGGACAGATTTCCACCGGTCTAATATCCATTGCTCGTGTTTCCTTTAGTAGTGGTTTCTGATTCACGCCACCCTGATTCACGCAGTCTCCTCTGAACAGTTGATGTTGAGATGTGTCTGTTACTTGAACTCTGAAACATTTATTAGTGGCTGCAATCTGAGGTGCAGTTAATTGCCAATTTCTGAGGCTGGTAACTCTAATTAATGAACTTCTCCTCTGTAGCAGAGGTAACAATGGGTCTTCCTTTCATGTGGCGGTCCTCATGAGAGCCAGTTTCATCATAGCGATTGATGGTTTTTGCGACTGCACTTGAAGAAACTTTCAAAGTTCTTGAAATGTTCCGCATTGACTGACCTTCATGTCTTAAAGTAATGATAGACTGTCGTTTCTCTTTGCTTATTTGCGCTGTTCTTGCCATAATGTGGACAGTCTTTTACCCAATAGGTACAGAAGAAAGTCCTATCTCCTACCTTGTAACAACACAACTGAATGGCTCAAACGCATTAACCTCTACGAAATTCCCCAAATTAACTTTTAACAAGGCAGGTTAGTTGAACTGCATTTTATGTGACTACCTCATGAAGCTGGTTGAGAGAATTCCAAGAGTGTCCAAACTGTCAAGGCAAAGGGTGGCTATTTGAAGAATCTCAAATTTCAAATATTTTTATTTGTTTAACAGTGTTTTTGGTTACTACATGATTCCATATGTGTTATTTCATAGTTTTGATGTCTTCGCTATTATTCTACAATGTATAAAATAGTAAAAAATAATTAAACTTTGAATGAGTAGGTGTACATAAAACCCCTCTTTTGATAGTTTACAATGTCTGCATCAACGTTATATGATTGGTTCAAGTGCGGGAATTAGGCTTTCTCTCAAGGTAAAACTCAACACGAAAATGGCTCATTTGACGCTGCTGGCGCAGGGAGACGTTTCTCCCCCCTCAATCGGATAGGGTATGAACTTTGGCAGCGCCACCATGCCGATTTGGACGACAATATCAAGGTAAGATATTGTATATAATTTGTTTTATGTTGGTAATAATAATATTTGCATTTTAGAGTCCTTTTCCGATTGATAAGATGTTTGTCTGCATAATGAGCTTTTGACACCTGGTGAGCTAATTACCTACCAAGCTGAGTCGACTTGAAAAGTAAAATCTGCTTGAAAGTGAGTTGACTATTTCTGAGGTAGAAGTTAATATCTGCTCAATGACGACATGATTTTTGAAGTACATGAAAAGCTTTATTAAGTGAATCAAAGCTTTTAAAACATATCCTCAGATAAACTAGGTGGCAAACTAGCAATCTAGCTATAACTATGATGAATAGTTAGCCTGTGTTGGTCTAGTCAGTCACTCAAGATGGAATGGAGCAAGGTATGCTAACAGTACTTGATTTATCTCTCCTCTTGCCTTCGTGATGTTCATGTTTTCTTTGATAACTACAAAATAAAATGCATTTCTCATTAGGTATTAGAGCTTCACTGACGTAAACGCAACTGCAACATTCAAACGAGGCTACAAAGAAAACTAATGGGACTGTGTTGACCTTCAAATTCGGGGGTGTGAACTAGGTTTCTATTCAAGCATTGATCGACGTGGTACTGGCTCTATAGTATTGGAGAAAAGTTGACAAAACTGACCGTCCGTTACATCTTGACGTGTTATGTCGTAACGTACAGCATGCATAGAGTAGAGCTACTGAGTTGCCTACTTTTAGCCTTAGTCGGCCAGCAGTAGAATATATAAAGCATGTAGTATATCAAGAAGAATGAGCGTCCCTGTTTCTATTGTCACAAAGTGGGACATATGATTAATGATTGCTTCCTGCTAAAACGCAAACAAGGGATGCTTCTTCGTGCCAAGCCGCCAACAGGTGTTGGGCTAATTCGTACGGTTGTGAGGTCTGAAACTAAACGGGTTCCTCGGGATAACTGTAGTTTGAAAGTCCCAGTCCCCGACCGCAGTTATGAACCGTTCATTTGAGGGGTTTGTGTCCCTAATGAATGACGAAGCGTCTCAGCGTCCGGTTAAAATCCTTAGAGATACTGGTGCGGCGTAATGACATATTATATAAACTCTTTATAGTGTTTTATTTACATTTTAGAGGCGATAAGGTGATAAGTTGGACAGATCAAAAGCAATTTTCCCACACAACATCTCCCCTTCTCATTATCACGCATTAGTTTCGCTTCCCCACTCTTCATTTAAAAAAGAAATTGTGCTTTACAATGGTATTAACGTTACAGTTCATCTTGGAAGTATTACGTTTTTGGGGTGCTAAAATAAGGGCAATTGTATGGACCAGGGCGATGTATGAGTTTACATGAGTTTACGTTAACTGGCCAGTGATATTATATTTTGACCGTAGCTAGCCAGCCAAACGAGAGAAGGGTGCTGAGAAGGAATGTACAGTGTTTTCGGAAAGTATTCAGACCCCTAGACTTTTTCCACACTTTGATACATTTTAGAAAAAGGATGTAATGTATTAATTTGTTGTCTCAGCCAAAGCATCTTTGAGATCACAGCATCGAGTCTTCTTGGGTATGACGCTAAAAGCTTGGCACACCTGTATTTGGGGAGTTTATCCCATTGTTCTCTGCAGATCCTCTCAAGCTCTGTCAGGTTGAATGGGGTGCATTGCTGTACAGCTATTTTCAGATCTCTCCCAGAGATGCATGATCGGGTTCAAGTCCGGACTCTGGCTGGGCCACTGAAGGACGTGATGCGGCTTGTCCCGAAGCCACTCCTGTATTATCTTGGCTGTGTGCTTACGGTCGTTGTCCTGTTGGAAAGTTTAACCTTCACCCCAGTCTGAGGTACTGAGCGCTCTGGAGCAGGTTTTCATCCAGGATCTCTCTGTTCTTTGCTCCATTCATCTTTGCCTCGATCCTGACTAGTCTCCCAGTCTCTGCCACTGACAAACATCCCCACAGCATGATGCTGCCACTACCATGCTTCACCATAGAGATGGTGCCAGGTTTCCTCTAGACGTGACACGTGTAATTCATGCTAAAGGGTTCAGTCTTGGATTCATCAGACAAGAGAATCTTGTTTCTCATGGTCTGAGAGTCTTTAGTTGCCTTTTGGCAAACTCCAAGCAGGCTGTCATGTGCCTTTTTACTGAGGAGTGGCTTCCATCTGGCCACTCTACCATAAAGGCCTGATTGGTGGAGTGCTGCAAAGATGGTTGTCCTTCAGGAAGGTTCTCCCATATCCACAGAAGAACTCTGGAGCTCTGTCAGAGTGACCATGGGGTTCTTGGTCACCTCCCTGACCAAGGCCCTTCTCCCACGACTGCTCAGGTTGGCCGGGCGGCCAGCTCTAGGAAGAGTCTTGGTGGTTCCAAACTTATTCCATTTAAGAATGGAGTTCACTGTGTTCTCGGGGAGCTTCAATGCTGCAGAAATCTTTTGGTGCCCATCCTCAGATCTGTGCCTCGACACAATCCTGTCTCTGAGATCTACGGACAATTCCTTCAACCTCATGGCTTGGTTTTTGCTCTGACATGCACTGCCAATTGTGGGATCTTTATATAGACAGGTGTGTGGCTTACCAAATCATGTCCAATCAATTGAATTTACCACAGGTTTACTCCAAGTTGTAGAAACATCTCCAGGATGGTCAATGAAAACAGGATGCACCTGAGTTCAATTTTGAGTCTTATAGCAATGGGTCTGATTACTTATGTTAAGGTATTCCTGATTTTTTTATTTTTAATAAATTTGCTAAACTTTCTTAACCTGTGTTCGCTTTGTCATTATGTGTAGATTACTGAGGATTGATTTTTATTTAATACATTTTAGAATAAGGCTGTAACGTAACAAAGTGGGAAAAGTCAAAGGGTCTGAATGCTTTCCGAAGGCACTGTATGTATGTACTGGCATTCACAACTTTCCTAACATTATGCACGTTGTTTATTTTTACAACAGGAGTATAGCCTACCTGGCTGGCACATATCTATAAAGTAGTATATTATATATTAGTAAAAAGACAAGATTAAATCAAGAATAGGGTGACAATATTAGCCAATCGCTTGTGAATTTTATATTATCCCTTGTGAATGATGCCCAGCATAAGAAACTGCCATTTTTTTGGCAAATTTTTCAGAATCATAGTCACACACCTCTTGTAGCCTAGCCCATAGGCCTATATGTTTTGATAAGGTTTTAGGCTCTAAAACCTTGTAAAGCAGACTGGCATACATAAGCAGTGCGTGAGTTTTAAGTTTGGGGAAGCTAATTGTCACCATAGAAATGCACCTTTTATTATAAAAGCATTATGTGCCTTGCCACCTTGTCACCCTTGCGTTCATTGTGTGTCATGTGTCATAATGGTGTTTTACTGCTAATGAAACATTTGCGCGTATAGCCTACTGCAATGTGTGCGTTGCTGCACTTATAATGTGAAGAAATAAACTCTTAGGCTATCATTTTAAGCTAAATGTTCTGATCTGTTGTGTCAACCACATTGCGTAATTATTTTAATTATTTTTTTTGCTAGTGATTGTATTAATTGGGGATCTATTGCATCCCACAACTGTCCCAGACCTATGTTTTAGAATATTTATTTCTAGAAACAGAATAGAATAGGTTGACTTTTGTACAATGTGGGATAGTAGATTGACATAGGCTAGTGGTTTTGCTGTTCGTTAGGCCTACACATCTTGTTGTCTGACAAAGTAAATGTGGAGAGTTCTGGATAAGGGTGCGTGCAGTTGCATCCCTGATGTGTCTGTCTTCACTTGTAGCCTGTGAGAAAGACCCGGTCACGTGATGGGGAGCCATGTGAGTGAGAGGTGATTAGGAGCGTGCAGCACTCGAGGAGAAGGGCACAATGAGGCACTCCGGGCCAAGGTCATGGATTGTTTTAGTGTGCATTACGGCCACTATCAAGTGCTTGTCAAATTTGTAAATGAAAGACTAATGAAGTGTGTAGAGCCTGCGCAGAGCTCATGCCTTTCAAGCAACTTTATTCAGATAATCATTAGTCTCATCATGCAGCCTTACATTGTATTAAAATCAAAACATATTATAGCCCAACGTTTATAGAACTGCAGTTACATTAATACCTATGTTAACCGCTCAACACAGAATGGTTGCATGTGCGCACACCCTCAAATCGTTGGAGGAAAAATGTTATATTTAATCAGCTTTGTTCAATTGTATTCTTCACACTATAAAATAATGCCCTGGAATTCTAGGCAAATCTTGCCTGCTAAATGAACGAGTTTAGCCCACAGCCATATGGCATAGCCAGATCAGGACCTAACATAAGGACAACTTAGAGTATGCTATTCTGTTGTTCTGAAAAAGACTACAATTTCTTCATATCATGCTTCTTTAATTTATTGTGAAGGTGTATGCTATATTATGTGAATAAAATGTTTTTTTTTTAAATGGTGGATGTTCCAAAGGTTTGCATCAGTGGCTTGTAGACTGTGTGGAAGCCAGGAGATGCTAAATGTAATTGTCAATTACCGTGAGGCCGGCAGTTATTTGCTTGACAATCACCGGTTGACAGAATTTTGTGACCGCCACAGCTCTAGTCTGGAGGAAACATGGCACCATCCTTATGGTGAAGCATTGTGATGGCAGCATCATGCTATGTGGATGTTTTTCAGCAGCATGGACTGGGAAAATAGTCAATTTAATGCATTTCAGAATGAGGCTGTAACCTAACAAAACGTGGAAAAGGTCAAGGGGTCCTAATACGTTCCGGCTGTCTGGCTGGCTCCATAGACAAACATTGGCAGTAGAATGGCCTTACTGAAGAGCTCAGTAACTTTCAATGTGGCATCGTCATAGGATGCCACCTTTCCATCAAGTCAGTTCATGAAATTTCTGCCCTACTAGAGCTGCCCCAGTCACCTGTAAGTGCTGTTGTGAAGTAGAAATGTCTAGGAGCCACAACGGCTCAGCCGCGAAGTGGTATGCCACACAAGGTCACAGAACAGGACCGCCGAGTTTTGAAGCGCGTAGCGTGTAACAAATCGTTTCCTCGATTGCAACACTCACTACCGAGTTCCAAAATGCCTGTGGAAAGAACTGTTGATCGGGAGCTTCAGCCTAAGATCATTGGACTTTGGAACAGCGGAAATGTGTTTTCTGAAGTGATGAATCACGCTTCACCATCTGGCAATCTGACGAGAGAACGCTACCTGCCCTAATGCATAGTGCCAACTACATTTAGCTGGAGGAGGAATAATGATCTGGGGCTGTTTTACATGATTCAGGCTAGGCCCCTTAGTTCCAGTGAAGGGAAATCTTAATGCATTCTAGACGATTCTGTGCTTTCAACTTGGGGGGGAAGACCCGTTCCTGTTTCGGCGTGATAATGTCACTGTGCACAAAGCGAGGTCCATACAGAAATGGTGTGTCGAGATGATACGTTTGGAAGAACTTGACTGGCCTGCACAGATCCCTGACCTCAACCCCATCGAACACATTTGGAATACGGACTGTGAGCCAGGCCTAATCACACATCAGTGCCCAACCAACACTAATGCTCTTGTGGCTGAATAAAATCAAGTCCCCACAGCAATCTTCCAAATTCTAATGGAACGCCTTCCCAGAAAGGTGGAGACTGTTATAGCAGCAAAGGGGGGACCAACTCTATATTAATACATGATTTTGGAATGAGTAGCTAGTTATATCCCCAAAGCCATGTAGTCATCCCCTGATGACGTTTGAGAAATTTACCGGACTCATAAATGTTGGGTGCGTAACCTGATTAGGGAGTACACCCATAGTGCTCAGACTGACAGAAATCACATTTAGAATATGGTAATTATTTATATTAACATAACAAATTCTGATGTGCACTTTGGACATGTTAGAATAACTGTCCACATTTACTTTTCCTTAGCCAACAAGACAAGTAACAAATAGCAGAACCACTAGCTTATGTCAATCTATTGTAGAGAAGTTTAGGCTACCTATTCGATTGGTCAGCTTGTTGAGAAATAAATGGCCTTTTCCAAACAGACTCTGGGACAGCTGTACAACCTGTAGGCCTAGGCTACAGTACATTAAGTAAAATAACAACTTTAAAAAGCAACAAGTCTGCAACAAATCAGAACGTTTGCCTCACATGTATTAAAACATTCAAGTTTCAAACGTTGCTTATTGCAAAGTGGTGTGTGACGTACTGATGAAGCCTGCCTTCCATTGCCGTTTGATGCATTCAAAACAACTGGGAAATTGGAAATCTCTGACTTCCGACTTCAGTTTGTTCAACGATAACTGGGAAAAAACGAGCACCGACTGGGGAAAAGTATTTATGAACCGTCATCCAACTTGGAATTTCAACTCAGGAACTCTAGCTTTCCGACCTGCAGATTACTGACGTCATGATTTGAGTTCCCAGTTGTCCTTGCGATTTGATAACGTGTGGATACACTAATCACTGTCATTCATGATTACCATTTTTATGTACTGAAGTGTATTCTGAATATAACTTTCAATCTTAAACTATTCTTCGGCGGGGTTGTCACTGATTTTACATTTGAAATGTACATTTTCCTTGTTTGTCTTTGAGTTATAGAAATGGACAGAGGGGACCGGTACCATTTGGATAATGCAGTCCCTGTCTATGAGGACACTGATGGCAAATGAGCTGCGGGTCATTGCCACGCAAGTCCTGTAGGATGAGGACGACAATGAAGACATGGCCTTCTTAAAGGAAGATGCCCTATGATGCTGAGCTCCTCGGAGAAGACGAGGCTGAAGAGAATGAGATCAAGGAGCCAGAGGAAGTGGAGCCACCAGCTGAGGCCTCTCAGCCAAGCTCTTCAACTGGAAGGTAACTATAGATGTGTTAGATTTATCAGGCCCGATAATAGATAACAATATCTTAAGGATCATTTAAAAAAAATATATATATATTATTGAGCATACTAACAATTTAATTTATTTTCTCTAGTCTTGTCTCCAAGTCTTTCTGTTCGTGCTCCACTTCCCGTTAGCGTAAATGCTCTGTCTTGCCCGATAGCATGTTTCAGTCCTATGGTGATGTTGATACACAGGCACCGGAGTCCATCTCTTCCAGGCCTGAACATCCAGCAGGTTTAAGTCTTGGCAGTTTACGTCAGGCAGTTCGGTCGACGGCTCAGGAAAGACTAAGGGAGAGACTTCTTGTTGTTTTTCATGCAGGCGTTGGTGGTGGTGGTTTGTGGGTTCCCAAATAGTCACGGTTGGGGTCTTGTTTTGGGAGTGCCCATCGTATGGTGATTCCGTCAAAGCATGGCTTGAGGTTACACCTACAGTGTTCTACCGGTTTCTTTGACTGCTCGTTTACATGGGATTTACCGAACTGCCGGACCTTCATCGGTACTGGGGTGCAAAGTCTATTCAGGGCTCTCTTGGGCTAGAGCTTTAATGTTGCGTAATCACTTCAAAGCTCTGTTGGCTGCTTTACACGTTGTGGATCCTGCCACTGAGGATAATGCAGATATGGACCACCTGAAACAGACCTGTAAAAAGCTGTAACAGCCAAAGCGAAGTGTTATGGCACTCATCTGATTTCGACTCATAGCAGAAATAGGCACTAGTAAAGGGACTCTGATGTAGCCCAGATGTTCATTAGTAAAGGGACTCGGATGTAGCCCAGATGTTCACTAGTAAAGGGACTCGGATGTAGCCCAGATGTTCACTAGTAAAGGGACTCGGATGTAGCCCAGATGTTCACTAGTAAAGGGACTTGGATGTAGCCCAGATGTTCACTAGTAAAGGACTCGGACTGTTCACTAGTAAAGGACTGTGTAGCCCAGATGTTCACTAGTAAAGGACTCGGATGTAGCCCAGATGTTCACTAGTAAAGGGACTCGGATGTAGCCCAGATGTTCACTAGTAAAGGGACTCGGATGTAGCCCAGATGTTCACTAGTAAAGGGACTCGGATGTAGCCCAGATGTTCACTAGTAAAGGGACTCGGATGTAGCCCAGATGTTCACTAGTAAAGGGACTCGGATGTAGCCCAGATGTTCACTAGTAAAGGGACTCGGATGTAGCCCAGATGTTCACTAGTAAAGGGACTCTCTTGCATGTTTCCTTTTCCTGCATGTTCCTTCACCTGCGTGTCCTTTCTTCCTTGGTTGTTTACCCTTTCTTTTCTGAGACATCCTGCATGCCAGCCTCCCTTTATGTTTCATTCATGATTCTAATGGCCTTGGGGATGTAAAGGACTTGTAAATTGTAATGAGTGTAAAATAATGTTGCGCTTTTGGAATTGTTCCTGTACTGATTATTTGTGTAATGGATTAAATGCTAGTTGAATGTAGAAATGGAAGTTGTAAAAGCTAATAATTATTGTTAAATGCCTTATTTGTTCATATTTTGTCATTCCAGTTCAATTCTGAAATGAATGTTGTGTTATGATTATGATAGCAGTTTTAAATGGCTTCATTTTCAGGTTTGAATGAGATAATGTATTCCGCTAAGATTATTCTTTCAATAAAGTTCTTGTTTTTTATTAATATTATATCACTTGTTTGTCTTTTCTTATCATATGTAAGACTAAATGCTAGTTGTAGTTTTTGGTGCAGATACAGTTGAAGTCGGAAGTTTACGTACTCTGGTTGGAGTCATTAACTCGTTTTTCAACCACTCAGCCAGTTTCTTGTTAACAAACTATAGCTTTGGCAAGTCGGTTAAGACATCTACTTTGTGCATGAAACAAGTAATTATTCCAACAATTGTTTACAGACAGATTATTTAACTTATAATTCACTGTATCACAATTCCAGTGGGTCAGAAGTTTAAATACACTAATTTGACTGTGCCTTTAAACAGCTTGGAAAATTCCAGAAAATGTCATGGCTTTAGAAGGTTCTGATAGGCTAATTGAGTCAATTGGAGGTGTACCTGTGGATGTATTTCAAGTCCTACCTTCAAACTCAGTGCCTCTTTGCTTGACATCATGGGAAAATCAAAAGAAATCTGCCAAGACCTCTGAAAAAAATTGTAGACCTCCACAAGTCTGGTTAATCTTTGGGAGCCATTTCCAAATGTCTGAAGGTTCCCTGTTCATCTGTACAAACAATAGTACGCAAGTATAAACACCATGGGATCATGCATCCGTCATACCCCTCAGGAAGGAGACGTGTTCTGTATCCTAGAGATTAACTTACTTGGTGTGAAAAGTGCAAATCAATCCCAGAACAGCAACGGACCTTGTGAAGATGCTGAGGAAACGGGTACAAAAGTTTCTATATCCACAGTTAAACGAGTCCTATATCGACATGTTTGTGGGGGTGCAAAATAGATTGCATCATGAGGCAGGAAGATTACGTGTATATATTGAAGCAACATCTCAAGACATCAGTCAGGAAGTTTAAGCTTGGTCGCAAATGGGTCTTCCAAGTGGACATAGAACCCAAGCATACTTCCAAAGTTGTGGCAAAATGGCTTAAGGACAACAAAGTCAAGGTATTGGAGTGGCCATCATAAAGCCCTGACCTCAATCCCATAGAAAATTTGTGGGTAGAACTGAAAAAGTGTGTGAGCAAGGATGCCTACAAACCTGATTCAGTTACACCAGCTCTGTCAGGAGGAGTGGGCTTAATTAATATAATAATAATAATTCACCCAACTTATTGTGGGAAGCTGGTGGAAGGCGTTTGACCCAAGTAAAACAATTGAAAGGCAATGCTACCAAATACTAATTGAGTGTATGTAAACTTCTGACCCACTGGGAATGTGATGAAAGAAATAAAAGCTGAAATTAATCACTCTCTACTATCATTCTGACATTTCATTTTATTAAAATAAAGTGGTGATCCAAAACTGACCTAAGACCTGGAATTTTGACCAGGATTAAATGTCAGGAATTGTGAAAAACTGAGTTTAAATGTATTTGTCTCAGGTGTATGTAAACTTCTGACTTCAACTGTATGTGTTTAATATACTATCCACATAAGAAAGTGTCTGATCACAGAACAGAATTTGAGAAAACACACCATTGGTCACTAAAACTTTGGTAAACCATTCACAGTAAAAATGTATTTCGATTTTTATTTTGGATCAATCCTTACAAAATAAGGACGACTCAAATTGCCAAGTTTTTCCTCGATCGTCATGAGAGAATTTTATAAATTGCAGTTGTTTTGGAGAAAAGCATTGATTTTTGTGTAAGATGCACATTTTCACAGGTGTTTTTTCTTGACTGATTTAAAGTTTGATTGAGGTGCTATTGTATATCATACCATTTGAACAAAATATTTTCCAGGTTTGAAAATTTGTAACATGTTTAAATATAAATGTTTGACCCCAGGAAATTATTCTAATTTATGCACAGAGGTCATGGTCCAGCAAAACAGAACATTCTGCTGGGCAGGAAATGGTTTTAATCTGCTATATGACAAATTAATCAGTGGTGCATTAGGATTTCTGATAAGTTTGAGGACAAAAACAAATTGCCCAACCTAATCGGATAGGGCAGAATGTGAATCTATCGCTCAGCTCACACACTACGTCATTCTCTGTCACACACACACACACTGAGCTCAGACAGATCCAGCTGAGCTCCATAAGCATTAGATATTAATTTAGAATGTCAAATGAATGTGTTAATGCAGCAATTGTTAGTGCATCGTATCAAACCGAATGGCATCAATTCGTTCCACTGATCAAATCGAATTGTTTCAAACTCGTTCTTGTATCTCAGCCCATGTATTTAGATGCACATCGATTCGTGCTTGGAAGGAGAGATGCACATCTCTAGTTGCTGTCATTGAGTTTTATATGCAATGTCACAATCTAATTTACTAATGCTGTGAACAATGCTTTGCAGGTTCAGGTATTTGGGAGTTTCAGCACAGGTCTCTATCTACCTACCAGGTAAGCTGTCCTTCCATTTCAAGTCATTTGAAAAGTTTTCATAACTGTTATATTCCACCTTGGCATGAGTTTGTGATAATGTGATTCTTTGTGTTGCAGTGACATTGACCTGGTGGTGTTTGGGAAGTTCAGGGAAGGAGACAGCCTCCCTCTGTGGAGGTTAGAAGAGGCCCTGAGGAAACACAAAGTGGTGGAGGAGAATTCTGTCAAAGTGCTGGACAAGGCCACGGTTGGTGTTTTGTGTTCTGTCTGTGGAGGAAAGCCTGTTAAGAGTGTGTGTGTGTGTATGTTGTGAACTTGGTAATAATTCCGTGTCTGTATGCCTGTCAAATCTGATCTCCTTGTCTTCAGGTGCCAATCATCAAACTGACAGACTCTCTCACGGAGGTCAAAGTTGACATCAGTTTCAACATGAAGAATGCTGTTAAAGCTGCTGCCCTCATTAAAGATTATAAAAAGGTACAATGCTCCCAGTGTGTGTGCTTGCACGCGCATACGTGTGTACGTACGTATTTGAGCTCATATCTGCATTCGAGCACAATTCTCCTAGTTTGAACTGTTGTTCTAATGTTCTCTCTCGCTCTCTCTCTCTCCTCAGAAATATCCTGTGCTTCCATACCTGGTGCTAGTCCTGAAACAGTTCTTATTACAAAGAGACATGAATGAAGTGTTTACAGGAGGAATCAGCTCCTACTGCCTCTTCCTCATCGCTGTCAGCTTCTTACAGGTGGGTCAGTGGCCTTCCTCTCTATACTGTATTCAGACCGTTTGCTATGAGACTCGAAATTGAGCTCAGGGGCATCCTGTTTCCATCGATCATCATTGATGTTTCTACAACTTGAACGGAGTCCACCGTTTGTAAATTCAATTGGTTGGACATGATTTGGAAAGTCACACACCTGTCTATATACAGTTGACAGTGCATGTCAGAGCAAGAACCAAGCCACGAGGTTGAAGGAATTCTCCGTAGAGCTCTGAGACAGGTTTGTGTCGAGGCACAGATCTAGGGAAGGGTACCAAAACATTTCTGCAGCATTGAAGGTCCCCAAGAACAACGTGGCCTCCATCATTCTTAAATGGAAGAAGGTTGGAACCACCAAGAATCTTCCTAGAGCTGGCTGCTCGGCCAAACTGAGCAATCGGGGGAGAAGGGCCTTGGTCAGGGAGGTGACCGAGAACCCGATGGTCACTCTGACAGAGCTCCAGAGTTCCTCTGTGGAGATGGGAGAATCATTCAGAAGGACAGTCGTCTCTGCAGCACTTCACCAATCAAGCCTGTATGGTAGAGTGACCAGACGGATGCCACTCCTCAGTAAAAGGCAGCCCGCTTGGAGTTTGCCAAAAGGCATCTAAAGGACTCTGACCATGAAAACAAGATTCTCAGGTCTGATGAGACCAAGATTGAACTCTTTGGCCTCAATGCCAAGCGTCATGTCTGGAGGAACCCTGGCACCATCCTTCCAGTGAAGCATGATGGTGGCAGCATGGGCATGTTTTTCAGCGGCAGGGACTGCGAGACTAGTTAGAATCGAGGGAAAGATGAACGGAGCAAAGTACAGAGATCCTTGATGAAAACCTGTTCCAGAGCGCTCAGGACCTCAGACTGGGGCGAAGGTTCACCTTCCAACAGAACAATGGCCCTAAGCACACAGCCAAGACACCGCAGGAGTGGTTCGGGACAAGTGTCTGAAGATCCTTCAGTCGCCCGGACAGAGCCCGAAGCCGATTGAACATCTCTGCAGAGACCTGAAAATAGCTGTGCAGTGTCGCTCCCTATTCAACCTGACAGAGCTTGAGAGAATCTGCAGAGAAGAATGGGAGAAACGCCCCAAATACAGGTGTGCCAAGCTTGTAGCATCATACCCAAGAAGACGCTGCCAAAGGTGCTTCAACAAAGTACTGAGTAAAGGGTCTGAATACTTATGTAAACGTGATATTGCGTTTTTTTTTTTTTTTTATACATTTGCAAAAATGTCAACCTGTCTTTGGGGTATTGATTGTATTTAATCCATTTGGAATAAGGCTGTAACGTACATTTTCTTTTTGAAAAAGTCAAGGGGTCTGAATACTTTCCTAATGCACTGTATCATAATTATTACACTCCCAATCTAGTATTCTAGTGAAATTATTATATGAAGGATTTTCTCTGCCTTTTCCCAACCATTGAGAGCAAGGAATAATTACTTCTGTACTATTGACTTAAACTTCATTGATCCCCAGAGGGGAAATTGAATTTGTCACCTGCAGTATAGTGTTCTTACTAATATGTGTTCTTAAGGTAGAAACAAGTTATAAGCTGTATTGTGTGTGTGTGTTTCAGCTCCATAGCAGAGAGGACGCCTGCAGTCCCAACGCCAACACTGGCGTCCTGCTCATAGAGTTCTTTGAGCTGTACGGACGCCATTTTAACTACCTGAAGACAGGGATCCGGATCAAAGACGGGGGCTGCTACCTCTCCAAAGACGAGGTGCAGAAGAGCATGCTGGATGGATACAGGCCATCCCTGCTCTACATCGAGGATCCACTGCAGCCAGGTGAGCCCTGGCTCACACACACACACACACCTTTAGTTTGTCTGAGATTGCTTACTACAGTGTTTCCCAAACTCGGTACTCGGGACCCCAAGGGGTGCACTTTTGAATTTTTTCCTAACATTACACAGCTGATTCAAATGTATAAAAGCTTGATGATTATTTTAATCAGCTGTGTAGTGCTAGGGCAAAAAAACAAAATGTGCACACCTTGGGTTCCGCGAACAGAGTTTGGGAAATCCTGGCTTGCTGCATACGGTAATCAAAATATGGTAGCAAGCTAGCTAGCTATGATGTCTCTGAAAAGTATGCATTCAATGAAAGTGTCTTGTGCTTCAGAGTTCTGCCATAACCATGACATCAGATGTAGTTGTTTTATAGAGATGTCTGAGAACTCTTATGGTAGGCCAGATGCAATAAGCAGCTGCCAAGTTTGTTTGTACCTGACCGTGAGCGTTTGGTGTTTGTCCTGTGTTTCCCAGGTAATGATGTGGGCCGTAGCTCGTACGGGGCCATGCAGGTGAAGCAGGTGTTTGACTATGCCTACATGGTGCTGAGCCACGCTGTGTCGCCCATCGCCAAGTACTACCCCAACAACCACAGCGAGAGGTACAGGGCAGGGCTGGGACTCATGGGGGAAGGTTACGGTCACATAATCAGTAGTGATGGCAGAAATAGACGATAGTTACATATCACAGTATTATTTTTGGACAATATTGGATCGATATTTGACTCCCATCCTATAGCTTGCTCTCAGTCTTCTTTTTAAATAGTGAGAAAAAATTTTCAGCACTTTTATTTCCCTGACTGATCAAAACGTGTATTATTATTATTTTTTTCAGTGAGGGTTTCAAATCAGACAGGCAATTATCTTCCAAAAGTACTTTGATCCACCACCCCCTCCCGACCAGAAAAAAAACTCTCCCCATACCACCCTTTCCATGTGGGCCTGAAAGTAAAGAAAGTAAAAATATATATAAAAATAGGTATATAATGTGCCTTCAGATAGTATTCACGCATGCGCATACCGATAGGTGAGTGAGTAGCTCTGTTTTGTACTGATTAAACTGTGGTTATATGTAGAAGCCAGACAAGAGTTCAACTTAAGTGTCTAAAATCACTAGATCAATATATCCTTAAGCAACTGGGCGCGAGTGAGTGGTCAGTTATGTACAACAGCGAACCAATCAGTTGGTAAAGCGATGAGGTGACAAGAGCCCAATGAGCCATTGTTTTCCTCAGAGGAAAAGATGAGGAACAATCTGGAGATGCAAATTAGAGTAATGAACAGCTAAAGGAAATCCAGAAAACATCGCTAAAATGCTCTCAATGCTCATCAAAACAAACTGTCACAATCTGTTGTTAAAAAAAAGATTTGCTCGAAAGGAAAGTGGAGTCTATTCATGTCATACATGTTTATACAAGGTTTGCGCATAAACGCCAGACATTGAAATTAGCCTTCTGGAAACAAGGTTGCAAACTTTAGGAGATGAACTGGAACAGAAAGAAAACAAAATTAGATGAAACATGGGAATTTTGTCCTTCCCGGAAGACGTGAACAAAGGAGACCTTTCCTGCTACGTGGTCAAACTGATATCAGAGGAGCTTGGCGTGGATGTATCACCAGAGGTTCTGGAACGATGCCATCGGATCAGTGTGAAACAGAAGAACGCTAAATACCCTTGCATAGCAATTTTCAAGCTGTGGAACTATCAGACCAAAGTCAACGTTCTGATGGCACAGGAGGAAAGGAGATCAAAATCCATGGCCAGTCCATTCGTCCAGGACCTGTCTGCTAAGCTGAGAAAGAAGCCACTGGAGGAAAAGGAATCAAGTCTCAACTTTGCTTCCCGGCAGTGCTGTGGGAATGGAAGGGAACACAAAAGCTGGAATTCACAAGCACCGACGAAGCCCTAAACCGTCTGAAAGAGACCTATCCAGTTGAAGGAAAGCCCACTACCCTGAGAGGACAAAGCGGGGAAAAGCAATAAGCACATACAGTGATGTCTAAAATCAACTTATCGTAAATTGAGACCATATTCTTTCCCATTTCCCCCAATACAACCTAAACTCTACTGTCCCCAAGCAACTGTTCTTCTCTAGGAAGTAATGATAGAAGTAATGATAGAAGTACCGATGCCAATGGACTACATGGACACAGAAAAGACAATACAAAAGACAACATTTAACACGTATGTCAATAATTGTTGTATGGACGTGTGTGTGATTGTGTGTGTGTGTCTGTGCATATGAATGGGAGGGTGAAGGAGGGTGAATATGAGGGTGGGAGAGAATGGGTAGGTGGATGCATAGGGTATATGTTGTATGTGAATAAAGGAGAATGGATAAGTCGATGGGTGTAAATGTGTCTGAGAAGAGGAGATGGGGAAAAGATGGGAGGGTGGGATAAACCTTCCCTGGACGCGTAAGGGAGGGCATAGATTCGGAGGTGGTGGGGCAAGGGTGTGTAAGGGTGAGCGGTTGGGACAAGCTTGGGTGGGGTAAAGGGGGGAGAGTTGGGAAAGGGCGGTGGAGAGGGAAGGGTTGGCTTGGGAGAGAGAGAAGGAAGGATTTAACTATACTACAATGTAATTTTTGAGAAATTAGCAGAGAATGTCGAGTCATTGTTATTCCTTGTTTGTCATTATAGCTAAGATTCAATGGTGGTTATTGGTGAGAGTGTAGAGGGGCTCTATCCATGGTATTGGGATGGGGTGACTGGGAGGGCATCAGACACTTCTCTGACGTATGTGTGGGGCTCTACTCATCCCACTTCGGCCTCTCGGTGGACCGCACTCTCCCCAAGTAGCCCCCCACCAGCCACTATACTTTTAATTTACAAGGTAATACAAACTGACCACAGTTCTTATGTGTCCGTGTTCCTCCAATGTATGTATGTACAATGACATAACCCAGTCTTCTGGATTGTTTTGTTACATTAGGAGAGGAGTTGGAGCTTGAAAGCCCTAAAACGGCATAGCGCCACAAAGTACAAAGAAGTACTTTGCTTTATGTTTCCTGTGTGTTCTCGGTTAAATGTCTGCTCAGCCCACATGCTCACACACTATATATGTAATGTATATAATAACTATGTATTCATACTATGACTATCCCATTCCATGGAAGGCCCACCGCCCTCCTATGACATGTCGGCTAAAATGTTTTATCTGGTTTGTCAATGATAGGGGGAACAGACAAGGTTGATTTTGATTCTATTCAAGTAAAGACCCCCAAAAAATCCAACTTATAACTTGGAAAGGTCTCGGGCTTCATGATAGGGAAAAAATCATATGGTTCTTGAACACTTAGAGATTGTCAGCTGTAGTAACAGCAGAGGTGTAGGCATCCTGATAAATATGAATACACCCTTTTTCCTCATATCCCAGCAAACGGACTAAGAAGGCCGTTTTTTGATGTTGAATTGTACATACATGGTGAAGAATACACATTGTTTTCATTGGAAGTGAGTAAATGTTTTACTCACGTTGGCCACGGTGAAGGAGAGCCCACAGGCTTTGGTAGCGGGCCGTGTCAGTGGCACTGTATTGTCCTCAAAGTGAGCAAAGAAGTTGTTTAATTTGTCTGGGAGCAAGCGTCGACGGGGCCGGTTTTCTTTTTGTAATCCGTGATTGACTGTAGACCCTGCCACATACGTCTCATGTTTGAGCTTTTGAATTGTCTACTTTGTCTCTATACTGGCACTTTGCTTGTTTGATTGCCTTGCGGAGGAAATACACTGGAGGGAATAGCTGCACTGTTTGTATTCGGTCATGTTTCCGGTCGCCTTGCCATGATTATAAAGCGGTGGTTCGCGCTTTGTTTTGCGCGAACGCTGCCATCAATAAACTTTCTGGTTAGGGGAAGTTTTAATAGTCACAGTGGGTACAACATCACAGATGCACTTGCTAATAAACTCTCACCGAGTCAGCGTATATGTCAATGTTATTGTCTGAGGCTACCCGGAACATATCCAAGTCCACGTGATCTAAGCAATCTTGAAGCGTGGAATCCGATTGGTGAGACCAGCGTTGGATAGACCTGAGCACGGGCTTTTCCTCTTTTAGTTTCTCTATAGGCTGGGAGCAACAAAATGGAGTCATGGTCAGATTTGCTGAAGGGAGGTTGGTGGGGGTGAAGACAGAATTTGTCTAGAACATTATAGTTTACACAGGTTCCACCACTGACATTCAACATTATGATGGGCTTGTGGTGATCGGGGCCGTGGTGATGACAATGCTGGCTCCTCATCTCGGCAAGGGACACACTTGTATGTGGACAATTGGCACAGCAGTCCCACACTCTTCTAGCATCTGCTCTCCAACAGGGGCCTGTGGCACAGTCAGGTCGAACAGGAAGGGGATGCGCCGGCATTCAGATGCAGAGAGGGGAGGTGGAGTTCAAGGAGAACGGTCAACAGCTCGCAGTAAAGTGGCATGACAAACGGGCCATGTCCTCTCCACTGTCAGCTACAGGGAAGGTGGATCACCCGACTGGAGTGAGAAAGATCAAACCAGATTGTGTGCTTGACTATAACCTCAAAATGGGGGCAGTGGATAAGGCAGACATGATAAACAGCTTTGTGAAATGCGCTCTGAAAACTACCAAGTGGTATAAGAAGATATTTTCCCATCTGATCGACACTGCTGCCCTCAATGGCCACATAGTTCACCGCCAACTGACAGGTGAGATGATTACTGAACAAGGTATTTTTTGTAATTGGATGTAGTTCACATACAGTTCCATTATGCAATTATAGTGACAGTGTCTCACCCACCTACCCACTGCCTCATCCTCTCCCTTTCCTCATCCTCCACACTCCCTCTCCCCCATAGGTAAAGTAATTACCTACCAAAAGTACAGAGAGAACCTAATGAGAGCGCTGCTGGAAGGAGCACCACACCCCTCGGCGCCCATCCACTAGGGGCTGTGCTGCTGCAGACAATCCCCTACGCCTCGCTGCACGGCATTTTCCCTACGAAGTCCCTCAAACTGCTACTCAAGGTAGTCGCACATGGAGGCACGACAAAGTTTGCCTGTCTGGCGCCAGGAGAAGGAAACCGAGGTTGAGAAAGTACATGTGCTCAGCTTGCGACACACCTCTGTGTTTCAACCATGCATTGGGGAGTATCATATGCTCAAGCACTATTGAGTACATCTGCAGCAATTAGTGACTGACTGACCTGACAGGTGACTTGACAGGTGACCTGCTATGATGCTATGCCTTTAGGGGTGGGGTGTGGAAATGCAGTTGTTGTTCAATCACTGCATGAATATGCAATATGGGTTATGCATTTTCTTAAGTTGTTGGCCTTTTGTGGAAGTTGTTTTTTCTCTTCTAGCAAAACAAGTTGTTGTTCAACCAGTCACCAATACTTCAATAAAATAGACGACTATTACATATAGGCCTATGTGTTTTCTTGCTTGGTTTTCATCCATTAAAACTGTTGAGGGTACGCTAGCATACAAAAGCTGTCCTCAATCTTCACCTCAAAAGATGTCCGTCTCCATTTATGACATTGGCAAATGATGTCCAATACGGTTTGTGTGTGTGGTTTTTGAAAGTACAGAATAAAGAGGAATGATTTTGTAATTAGTATACAATGTCAGGATATAGCAATACAATTACAAAGAAGTAAAAGTATTACAAGAAGTAACATAACACTGCTTTAAAAAAATAAAATAATAATACATCGTATTGACCAAATCCTAAATATGAGTTATAGAGCAGTAAGAAACGGTAGCTGTTGTGCTCCACAATTGTGCAGGGCAGGACAGCGCTATGCTAAACGGGTCGAATGAAAACCAACCATAGTCATAAGGCCAGGGTAGCTTCAAAAGGACAACACAAGCGAATACTTCTCTGACGCAATTATCATTTGTTTTACAGAGCTAATAGAAGAATGTAGCTGTAAGTCGCTCTGGATAAGAGCGTCTGCTAAATGACTTATATGTAAATGTAAATGTAGCTAGCTACGTGAGGACGATTGTGTATAACACCATAAAGGTTATGAAATAAGTAACGTTACCTCACGTGTCTGTAGTTATAAGGAATACACACAAATGATGCTCCTTACATACAGTGAGCTACAGTAGAAACGACATACAGAAACTATTATAACATAATAAGGCACTAATTTTGATAGAAACGCACACATGTCCAAAGTTATTATCATGTAGTAATGAAAACAACAATGAAGGCAATGCTGTCACCAGCTGGAAAATTCAGCTCCTTAAATGCCTAAAAAAATGTATTGTTTGTGAAAGTGAAATGCCCTACTTTTATACGAATTAATGAGGAGGCAGAACACTCCTCCATTCGAACGGTTAGAAAATAAAACAAGTTAGAAAAGCATTTGAAATTGACAAGTTGAAACAGCCTGTAAGTAAACGCAGGCAGCGCGCCTTAGTTTGAGGGCATGACACATTCCATGGCACATGGTTTATGAACTGATATGCAAAATTATTATACAAAATTCTTGCAACCAATGTTATATACAGTAACTGTCAAAAGTTTGGACATTCAAGGGTTTTTCTTTGACTATTTTCTACATTGTAGAATTTTCTATGTTGTAGAAAAATAGTGACGACATCAAAACTGTGAAATAACACATGGAATCATGTAGTAACTAAAAAAGTTTTAAACAAATGTAAATAAACTATATATTTGAGATTGTTCAAATAGCCACCCTTTGCCTTGATGACAGATTTGCACACGCTTGGCATTCTCTCAACAAGCTTCATGAGGTAGTCACCTGGAATGCATTTCAATTAACAGGTGTGCTTTTGTAAGTTCATTAGTGGAATTTCTTCCTTGATACATTTGAGCCGATCAATTATGCTTTGACAAGGTAGGGGGGTATACAGAAGATAAACTATTTGGTAAAAGATGAAGTCCATATTATGGCAAGAACAGCTCAAATAAGCAAGGAGAAACGTCAGTACATTACTTTAAGACATTAAGGTCAGTCAATACGAAACATTTCAAGAACTTTGAAAGTGCAGTCGCAACAACCTTCAAGCGCTATGATAAAACTGGGTCTCATGGGGACTGCCACAGGAAAGGAAGACCCAGAGTTACCTCTGCTCTAGAGGATACGTTCATTAGAGTTACCAGCCTCAGAAATTGCAGCCCAAAAAATGCTTCAGAGTTCAAGTAACAGACACATCTCAACATCAACTGTTCAGAGAAGACTGCGTCAATCAGGCCTTCATGGTCAAATTTCTGCGAAGAAACCACTACTAAAGGACACCAATAATAAGAAGAGACTTGCTTTGGCCAAGAAACACGAGCAATGGACATTAGACGGGTGAAAATCTGTTCTTTGGTCTGATGAGGTTAAATTTGATATTTTTGGTTCCAACCATCGTGTCTTCGTGAGGCAGATGATCTCCGCATGTGTGCTTCCCACTGTGAAGCATGGAGGAGGAGGTGTGGCGGTGCTTTGCTGGTGACACTGTCAGTGATTTATTTAGACTTCAAGGCACACTTAACCAGCTTGGCTACCACAGCATTCAGCAGCAATATGCCATCCCATCTGGTTTGGGCTTAGTGGGACTATCATTTGTTTTTCAACAGGACAATGACCCAAAATACACATCCAGGCCTTGTAAGGGCTATTTGCTATTTAGGATGAGTTGAACTGCAGAGTGAATGAAAAGCAGCCAAGTGCTCAGCATATGTGGGAACTCCTTCAAAACTGTTGGAATAGCTGGTTGAGAGATTTCCCAGAGTGTACAAAGCTGTCATCAAGGCAAAGGATGGCTACTTTGAAGAATCTAAAATATATTTTGCTTTGTTTAACACTTTTTTGGTTACTACATGATAGTATGTGTTATTTCATAGTTTTAAGGTCTTCATTATTATTCTACAATGCAGAAAATAATGAAAAACCCTTGAATGAGTTGGTGTGTCCAAACTTTTGACTGGTACTGTATATATTTTTTGTTACAATATTAAGTGGGGAAAAAGATTGCACATGTACATGTGTCCCCTTTTCCAACCTGTGGTAACATTGTTTGTTGTGTGTCCTGCAGTATACTGGGCAGAATAATCCGGGTGACTCAGGAAGTGGCAGAATACAGGGACTGGATCACCATGAAGTGGGCTGATCTATCACTGAACTCCCTGACCTTAAACGGTAAGGAGATGAGACATTTTAAAGCCCATTTTATATAATTGATTTTTAATAGATTTTCACAGTTATCCAGTCCAAGTACAACACTATATCAAAACAGTGTAAACTTGTCTTGCCCCACATTTCTTACTGTTTCCCCTATGTCACAGGAAATGATGTCACGTTGCTGGTGGAGCCTCAGCAGACGTACGAATGCAACAACAATCTCTCTGAGGAAGGGGTGGAATCACCAAGCTCCTCCTCTCCTCCTCCTTCCTCTCCATCCTCCTCTTCATCATCCTCCTCGCCGCAGTCTTCATCAGCTAGCTCCAGCGATGCTGTGGGTGCCTTGTGAAACCGAACGTGTTCTCTCCACACACTTTGCACCTTAAAAACCAGGGGCTGTATGTGTCAAGTGATACTCTGAGATGCTTAATACCTACAGCCCCAGTGCTGACCTTTCCTTAGCAACTATGATGTAAAATCTCTAAAGATAGACTAACTATTAGTTAGAAAAATATTTTAGAGCTATCAGAAAGGTCCCTAAGGCAATCTACCCTTTCATGTGTTAGAAGTTTGAGATACCTGTCGTTAAACTGTATTTTGCCCATGTTTGATTGGATGGTCTGAACCCTCCAGGATTCGGACGGAAGCCCCTGTAAAACGGTGTTGCCGCGTGGCAGGCGGGGCTTATCCGCACACAGAGCTGCCCCCCCAAGGATTGACCAATCACAGGGCTACAAGTTCCTCTTCCGGAAGCCACGTGAGCCACTCGAACAAGAGCAAGGTAGGTGACTAACTCTAGCATTGCTCACCAACCGGTCGGTCGCGATCGACTGCTCGATCTCCAAGGCATCCGTAATCGATCACCAAACGTTTCTGTAAAAAACAGCGATAAAACCTTGCATTCCTATTTTATTTTATTTTCCGATCAGCTCTGTTGGCGGTAGGTGCACTTGATTTAGCAGTCCTAGTGCCAGGAAGGTAAAAGTGTTCCCATTTTGAATAATTTCATGTGTCTGACGGTGGAGCTTACCCTGCAGGCCTACCGTGGCCAATCCGATAGCTCAGATCACTGTGTCTGCACAGTTTCCTCAAGCCATTTGTTGTAAAAAGAAGCCTCTAGTGCACAGCAAATTGAGACTGAGATTTCCAGACTTGACTAGAGAGATTCAATGAATACAGCAAAGAGCTGCTGTTTTTTCAAATTAATTTCATGTGTAAGTTGTTATCCAGCACCGTCATCTTGCTCAACACTTTTTTATAAGCCATAGAATGTGTGTTCTTCGTACTTTCACTCATGCTACAACCAGTACTGCAGCTGCAATGAGTGAGTATAGCAAAGTGTTTCGATAAGCTTGCGTTGTTATTATTCGAGGCAGAGGATTGTCTTTTTTTAGTATCAAGAAATATTTTACTTTCTCTGTTCATAAGAGTAGCAACTTGACTTGCTGCACGATTCCGAAATAATGCAGTGCGACTTGAGTTTCGCCATCAGCTGGAAGACTTTGTCTCGGTGAGAGCGGAGGTACGGTGAGTCGGGTGAGAGGCCGTTATTCTCCTCTCTCCCTCTCCTCAGACTGACCATCAGATGCAGGCCATCACACCAGTCAAAAAAAAAAAAAAAAGCTAAGGCCTGTTATATTCAGTGAAGTGCCCTTTTAATATAGGCCACATGGAAAATTAAATAAATCAGACTGGCTAAAAGGCCAAAATTCAACACCATTTGTGACTTCTAGGAAGACAACACTTAACCCTGACATTTCTACACGTTCTCTTTGCCAGTCAACTTCGGTACAACATACACTCTCGTGACTTCGGTTGAAGGATCTACAATGAAATCTGTGCCTCGCTGGAAGCCAACCTTCCACAGGTGATAAGCGTGAGGCTTGGGTTCATTCCTTCAATTATGCCGCTCTTCACCTCTGTTAACAGGAACAATTCACGCTACACAAACAAACAATTGGAACTCGAGACTGTCTTTTCGTTGCGCCAACTGAACTGTCCCTTAGTGTTAGAGCATGATCTCCCACTGGATGTCGTGGGCTGAAGTTTGTATGGTTCTAATAAGTTTCCTAATCACAATCAATTAGTTAATCTTCTAATTGCTTGGCCTGGTTTTAGCAGTAAGTAAAGATGGCTAATGCCACTGAAACGACGAAGGCAAACAAGCTGGGTTTGGTTTCACGAACATGCCCCCAATGAATAGAAAGATACTCACGTTTGTTGTCTTGTATGTCTCGGCTCGGTGCATGATCTGGCTGCCCTCATTCAAATCAGTTTGTATGTGAGACTAGGGGATGTCTGGCACTGTTCCCCTACTAGTCCGCGGTCCAGGTTCTGTTGACAATCGTGTTGCATTCTTTAGGGACCTTGGTGTTTCCGATAGTGACATTCTCTTCCGGATGCCGGTACCTCGGATGAGTCGGTGTTGCGGAATCTGATGTCGGGTCAAATTTTTCCTGGCTTACCCCCCCACCCCCCCCCGCTGCCTGTGTCTGGGTTCAGGTCCCACCTCTGTGATCCGGTCCTACATAGACTTACGAGACTAGACTAGCTAACACATGCTGCATAGCGTGCTAGCCTGGTTAGCTAACTTGCCAAGATGAGCTAGCTACTACTAGCTTTTCCTGTCTCCCCCCCGGGTGGAGTTGCTTGGGTAGCTCTCGTTTAGTATAAGTAGCGCTATGTCAATTAGTTATTCTAAATATACTGTGCTGCGGTCAGAGGCTAGCTAGCTTAGCTTAGACTGAAGAGCCTCCTGACTAACTTTGGCTATCATCCATAACTTTCAGTGAATTAAGCTTACTAGCATTCCCCCAGTGCTATGGCAACCCCATCCTTATTTTCTATTCCTGGAGTTGGGAGGGGTAGACCGAGCGGAGCTTGCATGCTCCTCTGATGAGGAAGTAGCCCCTGAGCAACTGCACCACAGAAACATTGCTATGACGACAGTGCTCTCACATTTTGCTAGGTCACACAGGATACTACGTCAGTCATTGCCAGAGCCCTCTATGCCCGTAAGAGCTGGGCTTCAGGCAAACCTGGGCACATAGATTGTGGCAGCCACTCACCTGACGCATCTTGCAGCCAATGCTGCTCACTTCAGGTGTCCCTGTCAGGCATATGGACCATGGCCCAGTGGTGGAATCCTCTGCTATTGTCAGGGAGCTCTCATGGGCTGAGTTGTATTCCGCAAGGTGATCACATCAGACACATCCTACGAAGGCAACTCTGCTCATCTTGAATATGCCTTAGGCATGCTGCAAGGAGGCGTGAGGACTGCAGATGTTGCCAGAGAAATAAATTGCAATGTTCGTACTGTGAGACAGCGCTACAGGGAGACAGGACAGACAGCTGATCGTCCTCGCAGTGGCAGACCACATGTAACAACACCTGCACAGGATCGGTACATCCGAACATCACACCTGCGGGACAGGTACATCCGAACATCACACCTGCGGGACAGGTACAGAATGGCAACAACAGCTGCCCGAGTTACACCAGGGACGCACAATCCCTCCATCAGTGATCAGACTGTCCGCAATAGGCTGAGAGAGGCTGGACTGAGGGCTTGTAAGCCTGTTGTTAGGCAGGTCCTTACCAGACATCACCGGCAACAACGTCGCCTATGGGCACAAAAGCCCACCGTCGCTGGACCAGACAGGACTGACAAAAAGTACTCTTCGCATTTATCGTCAAAGGAATGAGCGTTACGCCGAGGCCTGTACTCGATTTGGAGGTGGAGGGTCCGTCATGGTCTGGGGCGGTGTGTCACCTCATCATCGGACTGAGCTTGTTGTCATTGCAGGCAATCTCAATGCTATGCGTTACAGGGAAGACATCCTCCTCCCTCATGTGGTACCCTTCCTGCAGGCTCATCCTGATATGACCCTCCAGCATGACAATGCCACCAGCCTTACTGCTCATTCTGTGCGTGATTTCCATGGCCATGGCCAGCGAAGAGCCTGGAACTCAATCCCATTGAGCACATCTGGGACCTGTTGGATCAGAGGGTGAGGGTTAGGGCCATTCCCCCCAGAAATGTCCCCGAACTTGCAGGTGCCTTGGTGAAAGAGTGGGGTAACATCTCACAGCAAGAATTGGCAAATCTGGTGCAGTCCATGAGGAGGAGATGCGCCGCAGTACTTAATGCAGCTGGTGGCCACATCGACTGTTACTTTTGACCCTCCCCTTTGTTCAGGGACACATTATTACATTTCTGTTAGTCATAAAAGCAGTTGACAGTGAGAGGATGTTTCTCTTTTTTGCTGAGTTTTGCAGCAAGAGGCAATGCTTACCTAGCAGTGTACACGCCCACTCCACCAGGGGTCTGTCAGCGTCTTGGGAATTGTTTAAAGTGTTGACTGTAAGATATTTGTGATGCGGGGAGTTTGGCATCACCACACACTTTTGAGTTTTATTGCTTGGATGTCACTGCTCCCAGTGTAGACCACAGCATGCTTTCACTCCCTCCTCTCTACATTTTCCTCCTCTGTCTCTGCTGCTAAAGCCACTTTCTACCACTCTAAATTCCAACCATCTGCCTCTAACCCTAGGAAGCTCTTTGCCACCTTCTCCTCCCTCCTGAATCCTCCCCCCCCCCCCTCCTCCCTCTCTGCAGATGACTTCGTCAACCATTTTGAAAAGAAGGTCGACAACATCCGATCCTCGTTTGCTAAGTCAAACGACACCGCTGGTTCTGCTCACACTGCCCTACCCTGTGCTCTGACCTCTTTCTCCCCTCTCTCTCCAGATGAAATCTCGCGTCTTGTGACGGCCGGCCGCCCAACAACCTGCCCGCTCGACCCTATCCCCTCCTCTCTTCTCCAGACCATTTCCGGAGACCTTCTCCCTTACCTCACCTCGCTCATCAACTTATCCCTGACCGCTGGCTACGTCCCTTCCGTCTTCAAGAGAGCGAGAGTTGCACCCCTTCTGAAAAAAACTATACTCGATCCCTCCGATGTTAACAACTACAGACCAGTATCCCTTCTTTCTTTTCTCTCCAAAACTCTTGAACGTGCCGTCCTTGGTCAGCTCTCCCGCTATCTCTCTCAGAATGACCTTCTTGATCCAAATCAGTCAGGTTTCAAGACTAGTCATTCAACTGAGACTGCTCTTCTCTGTATCACGGAGGCGCTCCGCACCGCTAAAGCTAACTCTCTCTCCTCTGCTCTCATCCTTCTAGACCTATCGGCTGCCTTCGATACTGTGAACCATCAGATCCTCCTCTCCACCCTCTCCGAGTTGGGCATCTCCGACGCGGCCCACGCTTGGATTGCGTCCTACCTGACAGGTCGCTCCTACCAGGTGGCGTGGCGAGAATCTGTCTCCTCACCACGCGCTCTCACCACTGGTGTCCCCCAGGGCTCTGTTCTAGGCCCTCTCCTATTCTCGCTATACACCAAGTCACTTGGCTCTGTCATAACCTCACATGGTCTCTCCTATCATTGCTATGCAGACGACACACAATTAATCTTCTCCTTTCCCCCTTCTGATGACCAGGTGGCGAATCGCATCTCTGCATGTCTGGCAGACATATCAGTGTGGATGACGGATCACCACCTCAAGCTGAACTTCGGCAAGACGGAGCTGCTCTTCCTCCCGGGGGAAGGACTGCCCGTTCCATGATCTCGCCATCACGGTTGACAACTCCATTGTGTCCTCCTCCCAGAGCGCTAAGAACCTTGGCGTGATCCTGGACAACACCCTGTCGTTCTCAACTAAAATCAAGGCGGTGGCCCGTTCCTGTAGGTTCATGCTCTACAACATCCGCAGAGTACGACCCTGCCTCACACAGGAAGCGGCGCAGGTCCTAATCCAGGCACTTGTCATCTCCCATCTGGATTACTTTAACTCGCTGTTGGCTGGGCTCCCTGCCTGTGCCATTAAACCCCTACAACTCATCCAGAACGCCGCAGCCCGTCTAGTGTTCAACCTTCCCAAGTTCTCTCACGTCACCCCGCTCCTCCGCTCTCTCCACTGGCTTCCAGTTGAAGCTCGCATCCGCCAAGACCATGGTGCTTGCCTACGGAGCTGTGAGGGGAACGGCACCTCAGTACCTCCAGGCTCTGATCAGGCCCTACACCCAAATAAGGGCACTGCGTTCATCCACCTCTGGCCTGCTCGCCTCCCTACCACTGAGGAAGTACAGTTCCCGCTCAGCCCAGTCAAAACTGTTCACTGCTCTGGCTCCCCAATGGTGGAACAAACTCCCTCACGACGCCAGGACAGCGGAGTCAATCACCACCTTCCGGAGACACCTGAAACCCCACCTCTTTAAGGAATACTTAGGATAGGATAAAGTAATCCTTCTCGCCCCCGTCCCCCCTTAAAATATTTAGATGCACTATTGTAAAGTGGCTGTTCCACTGGATGTCATAAGGTGAATGCACCAATTTGTAAGTCGCTCTGGATAAGAGCGTCTGCTAAATGACTTAAATGTAAATGTAAATGTAATGCTTACGGCTGGGACAGGGGAAAGTCACTAGGCAACGCAATACCCAGACTTCCGTATCTGGCAGGGTCAGGTCTGGGTGGTCTGCCATGGGGCGTTTCCATTTAGTATCTGTTGGCGTCCGTATGGGGTGTGATTATTTCCCCATAATATGTTGTACCGACATTGAATGACTGAAAGGTAAAGTAACGTTAAGACTATAACTACTTTTCCCTGAAGGAGGGAATGAGGTATTAAATTGAAGGAATGAATCGGAGCCTCACGCTTATCACCTGTGGAAGGCGGGACTTCACTGGCCTGGACAGGTGTTATTGTAGATACTTCAACAGAAGTAGTGAGAATGCAACTCCCCATAGTATGGTGTATGTAATTTCCCTACTTCAGGGAACAGTAGTTATAGTCATAACATTGTTTTCACCATCATTGCAAAGCCATAGTTTTGCTTTGACAAAGTCATTTCTGAATGTTATTCATTTCATGCAATTAGTGATTAATTTAGTCTGTCCCTCATTTTAAGGTCAACTCTGTTATGTGAACTGAACTTTCATTTGGTCTTTTTTTCAAAGCAACATTAAACATCTAATAGTCAAATTATAGTGTAAAAGCAGGTGAGCTGGTTCTACTCGTTTTGGCCCTTTTCTGGTGTTTTGTGGTGGAAAATTGAGCATCAACCCAGTTACCCATAGGTAGACAGGCTATAATGTTTTTACAATTTAAAATTAATCTTGCTTTCAATTGCGTCTTTTCACAAGTGGATTTATGGCTGATTTAAGATGAAATCGTCAACCTGTTACTTTATTTGCAATTGAATAGGCACTTATTATAGTATTATTTTTATTTATTTAACCTCAGCAAATGGGAATACAAGTTTTTTTTTAAAGTTTAACATGTGCTCTTTATGACAATGTTAAAATGTGGTGATATCCCATATTTTGTTACCAAGTTACATGTCTCAAAAGACAGGGAATTGGTGGAACGACCCTATATCAAACAAGCTTTAGTGTTAACTTAACACACATCCATGTATGTCACACTAAATGTTATTCCAAGACAAATTTCCCATCAGGGGACAATACAATTAATCTTGTCTTGTGTGTTTTCCTGGCAACAGGTGGACAGAGAAAGTTTGACGTCTCGTCTGAATAGCCATGCCAACACACATCCAAGCACAGAAACAGGACAGTCGTCATGCAGGAACCACCAAGGCAGCAGGCGGAGCTGTACTGGCAGGAGGAGGAAGCCTCAGCACCAACGCAAACCTGCGCCTGCGGTGGAGGACCTCTGTAGATAGATGCGCCATGTCACAGAACTCAACTCCACTCTCTGCCGCCGAAACAAAGGCCATCGTGTTACTCTTACCAGGGCTTTTGGTCGTGATATTTTTAAAGCCAAGTTGGAAGGAGATTTCTCCTTTTTCTGTTAGTTGAATGGGCAGATTGACGCTATCCTCGTCTTGAGGGCATAGTCTTTCTGTAATTTGAACACACTGCCCATTGGAGGAAGGTCGTCGAGCCTGAACAGTTGTTCCTGTACTTTATGAAGTGGCAATACACCCTGGTGCATTGGTTGGGTCTATACTGGCAGTTAAACTTTACAGCATAAATGACAAGGGAAAATGTATGGTATAAAACTATGGATATTATTGCTATATTGGGCAAAATGCTTGCACTGACAACACGAGTTGTTGAAAATGTACGTATTTCAGCAACTCATCTACATTTGCAATGGAAAAAGTAGAGCAAAATGTTATTTAAAAAGGTGAAATGGAGGTTAGAGTGAGACAACAACAAAAAACAATGGATAGGGATTGTATATTTTTCACCAGCTGAATTAAAATGAATATCGATTTGCCATCTCTCCTGGACTGGTCCAAGTGTGGGTTCTAAGTGCCAACTCCAACCATCAGCAAAATAGATTACTACAGTACCATGTATGAGAGCACAAAATCACGAAAGGATCAGGCCAAGGGATCAGCCCAAATGGACCAGTTTCCGTGCATAAAGGGGATGATTTTTGTAATGATCTGTTCAATGGCTATTTCACAATACTGTTTAATCACCGTAATATCTTACAGTCTAATGTACCTACTGGTAGAATACAAAATGCCACAATATCTGCAATTTGCAAACTTCCTGTACATGAAAACATCAGTACTCCACTATTTTGCCTATTTACAAAATGATTTGTATTTGTTTATGTATTTATTTTTTTAGTATATTTATATGAATCTGTAAATGTTACGCCCTGTGGATGGAAAGGTTAGGATTAGCCTGTATGCGTGTGTAAGAGAGGGTTCAGATGCACATTTTGTGCCGACTATCTCAAGACGCCTCTGTTCTAAAAGTCTTACACCCCAGAATGGTTTTGGAAATGGTGTCTAACACTTTGCTTCTACGTATCCGGTGCTTTCAGGCCACTGATTGAAAGTCATTGGCTTTGTTCAATTTCTGTCTCTAGCCCTTTTCTCGAGCTCTTACTTCTTCCCTGTCTGGCTTTTATATAAAAGGATTGGACTGGATGTAAACAATATGGTGGTAGTTTCTCCGAGCCTTCAACGAGGGTGAGTTCCTCCAAGCCTTTAACGAGGGTGAGTGCAGCTTCTTCCCAAGTCACTTTCACCCATCTAATCCTTTCAGATCCGCCTAAAGAATATAGGCCCAACTTTGACAGTGCAAATAAATTGTGCTACTGTTAATTGAGAACATTATACACCTTACACACTGCATTCATTTTAAAAGTTACATCAAGTTTCAACAAGAGCACTACTTTTGACGTTATCAAAATGGCAGGTCGACGTTTATTGGGACGAATCTCGTCTTGGAAGCAGAGCGATTTCCGATAAGGTTAGCAGTGTGGTTGGGGGTTAGGGTTCAAATCAGATGTTGACTGTGGCTGTGCCAGCTAGTGACTAGCCTGCAGTGGCCTCCAGTACATGAGTCATCCCAATAAGTTCCAGCATCAAAATGTCACTAAGGGTTGGGCCACTGTTAGTCCTAGAATTTCCTTCTTTTTTTTTTTCAAAAATGGTCCTCACAAAACATTTTGTGTGCAGTCCAGACATTTGTTCCAACCTTCAAGATAGCTCATTGTTTTACAAGTGATAATATATTGTAAAAGAAATGCATATTTCCCATTGCCTGTTCTTTATTATATGTGATTAGAATATAACAAAGATTCATTTGACTAAGGAATGTTTTATTTCTTCCTGTTTTTGTCTTTCGCGGCAAATTTGTTCATGTTGTTCACTGCCCAATCATTTCAACATTGAATTGGTTTTTCAAGCAGACGAGCCACCCATCAAACATCCTAGAAGTCAACAAAATGATTATTTACATTCAGTATGCCATTGTCAATTCAGTACCAGTCAACATTTCTCTCCGCGTTCCAACCATGAATGAATTTGAAGTTGGGAAAAGGTTTTATTGCTGTGAACAGTAAAGCTGTTTTGTTGAATGGTAATTTTCCTTATCTTTTCTTAGCGTTGTCTACAGCAAGTGTACAATCCCTGCATTGAAGTTGTATTTTCATATGATTATTGATATTATTTAGCTAATTATATTTTTGTGGAAGATGAATAGATATAAATGTCAAGAACCCTGCGGGTAAAAGTGGCAAGTGGGAAAATGTAAGTCTCTCATTAAAATAAACTTTTGAAAGAACTGCTGGTCTGTCTGCGTGTACATGTCCCATTTAGCACTCTTTTGAAAATGTTCTCCCACAACTCTCCCATTGATGACATAAAATATTTTACAATAAAGTATAAATTGTGCACCAAAGAATGGCATCGCGAGTGAGAAGAGCCGAATGAGATACCATTGAATGCCTACCATTGAACGTCTGACTGACATGTGATACCAACAACTGACTAACGTCTGCGTGATACCTGCATCTTATATAGCATTGAGCTATATTGTTAATCTGTGCAGGCTATTATAATACCGTAAAATTCAACTGTGTGAGGGTCTACTCATACAATTAGATTGTATTTATACTGAACAAAAATATAAACACAACATGTAAAGTGTTGGTCCCATGTTTCATGACCTGAAATTTTAAAAAATCCAGGAAATGTTCCATAAGCACAAAATGATTTACCTTAAATTTACATCCTGTTAGTTAGCATTTCTCCTTTGCCAAGCTAATCCATCCACCTGACAGGTGTGGCATATCAAAAAACTGATTAAACGCATTATCATTACACAGGTGCACCTTGTGCTGGGGACAATAAAAGGTCACTCTAAAATGTGCAGTTTTGTCACACGACACAATGCTACAGATGTCTCAAGTCTTGAAGGAGTGTGCAATTGGCATGCTGACTGCAGGAATGTGCAGCAGAGCTGTTGCCAGAAAATGTTTATTTCTCTACCGTAAGCTGCCTTCAACGTCGTCTTAAAGAATTTGGCAGTACGTTCAACTGGCCTCACAACAGCAGACCACATGTGGGAGAGCGGTTTGCTGATTTCAAAGTTGTGGAAAGACTGCCCCATGGTAGCAGTGGGGTTAGATAAAGTTTCAATGTTATTTCAATTAATTTTAGCACATTTGTAAGCTAGCTGCTGACTTAGCTAGCTAAACAGAAAAGGCTACTTTAATTTGACACTTTACAAGCTGGCCAGCTAGCTAACTCTTTCAAATAAAGGTAATGTTTTATTAAGGGATACACTAAATAGAATTACAGACCCAGCTAAACATTGGCAATTAGCTAAGTTTATTTCAGAGTGCAACATTCACTGGGGACCGGGGGGACATAACCCCTCCCCCACCCACATTCCTTTTGGTCCCCCAGTTTTATCATTACACTGTGATAAACTCGGCACTGGTGTGATTTAGGACTAAGTGGACAACTCCGAGAGGTCGGGTAGGCTGTTTTCCGGTTTCAGCCGGCTGGATTTAGGACCGCACAGACACCACAGAGCAGAGCGTGCAGACAGGCGGTGTGAAGGCAAAGCTTCTGTGTTGGACCAGCATAGGAGAGATGAACAGAGGTAGCTGCTGAACAGAGGTAGCTGCACCTTTTCTCAGAGTTGTAAAAGCAAGCAGAGCAGAAACTGGCTACTCTTTGGTTGACTGATCTCCCTGGCAAGTTAACTACTGTTTGACAGAAGAAGAAAAAAAGTATTCCTAGTGCTGAGCTAGTAGTGTAAGTGACATGTTACATTAGCTAATGTTTCATCCCCTCTGGACTGAAGTGAATGAACTACAAGCAGCTAGCTAATAGCTACTACAGCCAGTTCAGCTCTAGCTAGCATCTGCCTATCTGTCGCGTAGCAGTTTCTAACAGCTGTTGTGTGTATGGAAATATTTGTAGCCTTTTTTGTCTGGTTTAAACAAGTAAATTTGATGTACCATTTAACTAGAGCTAGCCAAAAGTTGGCTAACGTTAGCTTGCTAGCTCACTAACTTTAGCTATTGTTTTTGCCACAGTCACACTAGACCTGAATCAAATTATGAAACCAGCAGCCAAACAATTGAAGACATAGCTTCTGATGTTTTTTCAGCACAATGTGAGTTTTATTAGTCAGTATTGCAATTTTAATGTTATCTGTCAGTTTCCCTAGCTAATTCCCTATTTTTCACACTAACACCACATAAACAGCATCGCTGTTCAGCTATTTTCAAGTATCTTCCGAGATGTTCAATGGGGTTCAAGTCCAGGCTCTGGCTGGGCCACTCAAGGACATTCAGACTTGTCCCGAAGCCACTGCTGCATCGTCTTCATTGTGTGCTTAGGGTCGTTGTCGGTTGGAAGCTGAACCTTTACCCCAGTCTGAGGTCCTGAGCGCTCTGGAGCAGGTTTTCATCAAGGATCTCTCTGCACTTTGCTCCGTTCATCTTTCCATCGATCCTGACGAGTCACCCAGTCCCTGCCACTGAAAAATCCAGACGGATTACCAGGACGTGTACTACAAGCATGCACTGACCAACTGGCAAGTGTCTTCACTGATATTTTCAACTTGTCCCCGACCGAGTCTGCAATACCAACATCTTTCAAGCAGACCACCGTAATCCCTATACCGAAGAACACCAAGGTAACCTGCCTAAATGACTACCGACCCGTAGCACTCACATCTGTAGCCATGAAGTGCTTTGAAAGGCTGATCATGGCTCACATCAACACTTTTATCCCAGAAACCCTAGACCCACTCCAATTTGCATATCGCCCCAACTGATCCACAGATGACGCAATCTCTATTGCACTGCCCTTTCCCTCCTGAAAAAAGGAACACCTACATGAGAATGCTATTCATTGATACAGCTCAACGTTCAACACCGTATTGCTCTCAAAGCTCATCACTAAGCTAATGATCCTGGGACTAAACACCTCCCTCTGCAATTGGATCCTGGCCTTCCTGGTGGGCCGCCCCCAGGTGGTAACAACACATCTGCCACGCTGATCCTCAATACGGTTGCCTCTCGGGTGCATGCTCAGTCCGCTCCTGTACTCCCTGTTCACCCATGACTGCATGACCAAGCAGGACTCCAACACCATCATTAAATTTGCTGACTACACAACAGTGGTAGGCCTGATCACCGACAATGATGAGACAGTTTATAGAGAGGAGGTCAGAGAGCTGGCAGTGTGGTGCCAGGATAACAACCTCTCCCTCAACGTGATCAAGACAACGGAAATGATTGTAGACTACAGAAAAAGGAGGACCGAGCACACCCCCACTCTCAACGACATTGCTGTACGGGAGCAGGTTGAGAGCTTCAAGTTCCTTGGTGTCCACATCACCGACAAACTATCATAGTCCAAACACACCAAAACAGTTGTGAAGAGGGCACGACAATGCCTATTCCCCCTCAGGAGACTGAAAAAATTTGGCATGGGTCCTAAGAGCCTCAAAGTTCTACAGCTGCACCATCGAGAGCATCCTGGCTGGTTGCATCACCGCCTGGTATGGCAACTGCTCGGCCTCCGACCCCCTACACCCATTTTTAAGCTACTGCTTCTCTCTGTTTATTATCCATGCATCGTCACTTTACCTCTACCTACATGTACATATTTCCTCAATTACCTAGACTAACCTGTTCCCCCGCACATTGACTCTGTACCAGTACCCCCTGTATATAGCCTTGCTACTGTTATTTATATATATTTTTTTTACTAGTTAATTTAGTAAATACTTAAACACTTTTTTCTTAACTGCATTGTTGGTTAAGGGTTTGTAAGTAAGCATTTTACTGTAAGGTCTACTACACCTGTTGTATTCGGGGCATGTGACAAATACAATTTGATTTGATTTGAACTCTGGAGCTCTGTCAGAGTGACCATCGGGTTCTTGGTCACCTCCCTGACCAAGGCCCTTCTCCATCAATTGCTCATTTGGCCTGGCGGCTAGCTCTAGGAAGAGTCTTGGTGGTTCCAAACTTCTTCCATTTAAGAATGATGGAGGCCATTGTGTTGTTGGGGACCTTCAATGCTGCAGACATTTTTTGGTACCCTTCCTCAGGTCTGTGCCTGGACACAATCCTCTGTCGGAGCTCTACGGACAATTCCTTCGACCTCATGGCTTGGTTTTTGCTCAGACATGCACTGTCAACTTTGAGACTTTATGTACAGTAGTCAGGTGTATGCCTTTCCAAATCATGTCCAATCAATTGAGTGTTGTGTGTAGATTGAAGTGAAAAAATAAATATTTCATCCATTTTAGATTAAGGCTGTAACCTAACAAAATGTGGAAAACGTCAAGGGTCTGAATACTTTCCGAATGCACTGTATCTGCTTATAGCTCAGTTGGTAGAGCATGGCGCTTGTAACGCCAGGGAAGTGGGTTCAATCCCCGGGACCACCCATACGTAGAATGTATGCACACATGACTGTAAGTCGCTTTGGATAAAAGCGTCTGCTAAATGGCATATATTATTATATATTATATATTATATTATGGTCTTGTGAAGGCTGGCTGAATTATGAGAGTATGTTATTTTATTACAGCATATCTACAAATTGTCCCTGCTCCCTGTTTTTGTTTGCTTGGAAATGTTGATACTGGAGACTTGGCGGAAACTGTGTAACCTAGCATTTATAGGGGCTAAGAAATGCATTGCCATTAATTTGAAGGTTGGTTATCCTCCCACAATGGATGCAATAAATATCAAGTTATGCATCACTAGATATGACTTATTACAAGATTTAGGGTATACTGTGCAACTTTCACAAGGTCTGGATGCCTTATTGGGAATACTGTACAACTAAAGGAGTCTGTATTTAAAACATACTCGCATCAGGGGAGATACCTATTTCGGCAATCCCGAGCTGCTGGGCTGCTCAGTCCTGGCCCTTGGGGTCTACCGTTTTGTTGGTTGTCACTCTGGTCTTGGCCAAACATACCTGAAACCAATAATGAATATTTCACTAAAATCCTAAAGCTGAGTGGGATGTGTTGGGTTGGGGCGCTGCAGGGCCGTGGACCCCTAGGGGCAGGGCGGGGTGACCCAGTTGTATTGTGTGCAAGTAAAAAGAGCTCTACAGTACTATTAGGCATGTGATATGAATTACATGGAGGGTCTACTGTTTCTGTGTATTATTGTGTATGTGTGTTTCCCTTGAGATAGAAAAAAATAAGATCTGAAGGAATTTGTTTTGGGGAGAGTTGAGGTATTGACTAGGCTGGTGGGGGGTAGAGCGTGCAGGCGGCTCAGGCTGGCTGAGCAGTCTGGCTGAGCAGTCTGGCTGAGCAGTCTGGCTGAAATTTGATACAGGATGTCTTAATACTTTATTTGTACTTTATTTGAAAGTTGTTCATTTGTTAGGCTGTTGAAACAGTTGCAACACAATACTGATTCAGAGGGGTTGGGTTAAATGGAAGACACATGTTAGTTGAATGCATTCAGTTGTACACCTGTACACCCTTTTCCTTCCCCTATTGATTATTGTATCATTGATTTAGTTCAGTCTTATAAATCACTGAATCATATTTAATAAGGATCTCTTACCTAGCTTGATGACTGTGGGCATTTTTGCTTACTTTTTGTTCTAAATAGAGACTGCTAGAAGGGCCAAGGGTCATATTAAATTGTGTAGAAATGCAGGAAATTAACTTTAAATGTCCCAAAAAATGGGAGGACCCTCTGGCCAAGTTATGTCCCCGCCACTTCTGAAGTCAAAGATGCGCCCCTGGTTTATTTTATTTCAGTATTTCAGTGTGGAGTCAACTAAGGGGACTAGCCTGTTTTTCATAGCCATTTTCAAGACGTTTGCTGACCGAGAGGAGGTAAAATTGCCTTCAGAAGTAATCAGACCCCTTGACATTTTTCACATTTTATTTTAAGTTACATCCTTATTCTAAAATTGATTTTTTTTTATCCTCAGCAATATACACACAAAACCCATAATGACAAATCGAAACAGGTTTTTAGACATGTTTGCAAATGTATTAAAATAATATTTATATAATAATTATTCAGACCCTTTGCTATGAGACTTGAAATTGAGGTCAGGTGCATCCTGCTTGATTGGAGTCTACCTGTGGTCAATTCAATTGATTGGACATGATTTGGAAAGGCACAAACCTGTCTATATAAGGTCCCACAGTTGGCAGTGCATGTCAGAGGTAAAACCAAGACATGAGGTCGAAGCAACTGTCCGTAGAGAGCCGAGACAGGATTGTGTCGAGGCACAGATCTGGGGAAGGGTACTAAAAAAATGTCTGCATCATTGAAGGTTCCCAAGAACACAGTCATTCTTAAGTGGAAGAAGTTTGGAACCACCAAGTCTCTTCCTAGAGCTGGCCACCCGGCCAAACTGAGCAAACGGGGGAGAAGGTCCTTGGTCAGGGAGGTGACCAAGAACCCCATGGTTTCTCTGTGGCGATGGGAGAACCTTCCAGAAGGACAACCATATCTGCAGCACTCCACCAATCAGGCCTTTATGGTAGAGTGGTCAGACGAAAGCCACTCCTCAGTACATGACAACTCGCTTGGAGTTTGATAAGAAGCACCCAAAGACTCTCAAACCATGAGAAACAAGATTCTCTGGTCTGATGAAACCTAGATTGAACTCTGGCCTGAATGCCAAGCATCACGTCTAGAGGAAACCTGGCACCATCCCTACGGTGAAGCATGGTGGTGGCAGCATCATGCTGTGGGGATGCTTTTCAGTGGCAGGGACTGGGAGACTAGTAAGGATCGAGGCAAAGATAAAATGAAGCAAAGTACAGAGAGATCCTTAATGAAAACCTGCTCCAGAGCACTCAGTACCTCGGACTGGGGAAAAGGTTAATCTTCACAGGACAACAACCCTAAGCACACAGCCAAGACAATGCAGGAGTGGCTTCGGGACAAGTCTCTGAAGGCCGAACCAGAGCCTGGACTTGAACCTGATCGAACATCTCTGGAGAGACCTGAAAATAGCTGTGCAGCAACGCTTTCCATCCAACCTGACAGAACTTGAGTGGATCTGCAGAGAAGAATGGGATAAACTCCCCAAATACAGGTGTGTCAAGCTTGTAGTGTCACAAGAAGACTCGATGTTGTAAGCGCTGCCAAAGGTGTTTCAACAGTACAACAGTACTGAGTAAAGGGTCTGAATACTTATGTAAATATGATTCCGTTTTCTTTACTTTTTTATTATTCATGAGCAAAAATATCTAAAAAACAGTTTTTGCTTTGTCATTATGGGGTATTATGTTTGGTTTGATGAGGGGGAAAAACAATTTAATACATTTAAGAACAAGACTGTAATGTAACAAAATGTGGAAAAAGTCAAAAGGTCTGAATACCTTCCGAATGCACTGTATGTATAAATTATTTATAATAAATGATGTATAATAAGTATTGGTCATTTAATAGTTAGTTTAAGTTGGAAGTTTACATACACCTTAGCCAAATACATTTAAACTCAGTTTTTCACAATTCCTGACACTTAATCTTGGTAAATATTCCCTGTCTTAGTTCAGTTAGGATCACCACTTTATTTTAAGAATGTGAAATGTCAGGAAGTAGTAGAGAGAATGATGTATTTCAGCTAATATTTCTTTCATCACATTCCCAGTGGATCAGAAGTGTACATACACTAAATTAGTATTTGGTAGCATTGCCTTGAAATTGTTGAACTTGGGTCAATCGTTTTGGGTAGCCTTCCACAAGCTTCCCACAATAAATTGTCCCATTCCTCCTGACAGAGCTGATGTAACGGAGTCAGGTTTGTAGGCCTCATTGCTCACACACACTTTTTCAGTTCTGCCCACAAATTTTCTATAGGATTGAGGTCAGGGCTTTATGATGGCCACTCTAATACCTTGACTTTGTTGTCCTTAAGCCATTTTGCCACAACTTTGGAAGTATGCTTGGGGTCATTGTCCATTTGGAAGATCCTTTTGTGACCAAGCGTTAACTTCCTGACTGATGACTTGAGATGTTGCTTCAATATATCCATGTAAATTCCTTACTTCAATGATGCCATCTATTTTGTGAAGTGCACCAGTCCCTCCTGCAGAAAAGCATCACCACAACATGATACTGCCACCCCCGTGCTTCACGGTTGGGATGGTGTTCTTCGACTTGAAAGCCTCCCCCTTTTCCTCCAAACATAACGATGGTCATTATGGCCAAACAGTTCTATTTTTGTTTCATCAGACCAGATGACATTTTTCCTAAAAGTACCATCTTTGTCCCCATGTGCAGTTGCAAATCGTAGTTTGGCTTTTTTATGGCTGTTTTGGAGCAATGGCTTCTTCCTTGCTGAGTGGCCTTTCAGGTTATGTCAATATAGGACTCGTTTTACTGTGGATATAGATACTTTTGTACCGGTTTCCTCCAGCATCTTCAACATGTCCTTTGCTGTTGTTCTGGGATTGATTTGCACTTTTCGCACCAAAGTACATTCATCTCTAGGAGACAGAACGCGTCTCCTTCCTGAGCGATATGACGGCTGTGTGGTCTCATGGTGTTTATACTTGCGTACTATTGTTTGTACAGATGAATGTGGTACCTTCAGGCGTATGTAAAAAAAATATATAAAAAATATTCTGAGGTCTTGGCTGATTCTTTTATATTTTCCCATGATGTCAAGCAAAGAGGCACTGAGTTTGAAGGTAGGCCTTGAAATACATCCACAGGTACACCTCCAATTAACTCAAATTATGTCAATTAGCCTATCAGAATCTTCTAAAGCCATTAAATAATTTTCTGGAATTTTCCAAGCTGTTTAAAGGCATAGTCAATTTAGTGTATGTAAACTTCTGACCCACTGGAATTGTGATACAGTGAATTATAAGTGAAATAATCTGTAAACAGTTGTTGGAAAAAGTACTTGTGTCATGCATAAAGTAGATGTCTTAACCGACTTGCCCAAACTATAGTTTGTTAACAAGAAATGCGTGGAGTGGTTGAAAAACAAGTTTTAATGACTCCAACCTAAGTGTATGTAAACTTCCGACTGCAACTATATGTTTGGTCTCATTGAAATAGAGTAGGCTGACTACATGGGGATTGCTTCACATGGCAGTTAACTTAAAGTTGCACTGTGCAGAAATCGCTCTGCCATTTCCTGGTTGCTAAAATTCTAATAGTTTGCCTAATTTCAGTTTTTGTGACAAAATAAGCTAGTATAGTGTAGAGAATCATTGTGGAGAATATATTCTCCATAACCAAAAATATTGTCAAATGAAAAAAGGAAACTTATGAATGGGAAGCATAGAAATAGGGCACATAGAACAGATCTACCGCTTCTTAGACCTGCTTTCAATGAGAATGACATAGCTATAACTCACACTTCTATGTGAATTTGGTTAGTCCCCAAAGAGTTATATATTGCCACTTTAAATATGATTAGACTGTAGTTTACTACAGTGTCTGTACATAAATATTGTTAACTGAAAGAAGTGGCAGGCGCTCCATTTTCATTGAAAAGGAAAAGGCACATCACACGCATAGGTTAGGCTAATATGGTGAGCGAGCGTTGCACATTTTCTTTTTCATTAAGTATTTGATGACCCATTTATTTGTTTCTACCTGTAAACCTTCCTCCTAAAAAGGTAGTCTATATCCTATAAGAAAAACGCAGCAAGTGTGGCTGTCATCATTCTTGCTTCTTCAAGTTCAGTAGCCATACCTGCAAGATCCAAGGAAATGTACTTCCTAAATATGATTAGGCTATAGTTGTTTACTACATTGCCTATAAATAAATATTGATCCCCCATATTTCTCTGTCTGAAAGTCTTCCCATTCCTATAAGGTAGGAAATAGAAACCGCTCAAAAGAAAAGGGCAAGTCTCTTCAACCCTGCTCTATTCAAACTACATCTACATCTAGCATATTAGCACATCAAACTACATCTAGCATATTGGCTGATATAGCCCAGTAATATACACCTAATCTAATGGGCCAAGTGAGAATCTCTGGTAATTTCAGTGGTGTAAAATGCTTAAGTAAAAATACTTTAAAGTTCTACTTCACTCCACTACATACCTAAAGAAAAGTATGTACTTTTTACTCCATCTATTTTCCCTGACACCCAAAAGCACTCGTTGCATTTTCAATGCTTAGCAGGAGTAAATAAAAATTTAATTGTGTGATCTTGTTTGCTTAATTTAAGGAATTTGAAATGATTCATACTTTTACTTTTACTTTTGATACTTAAGTATATTTGAGCAATTAAATTGACTTTTGATACTTAAGTTTAAAACCAAATACTTTTAGACTTTTACTCAAGACGTATTTTGCTGGGTGACTGGGGGACTTTCATGTTCTATTAAGTTATCTTTACTTTTACTCAGGATTACAATTGGGTGCTTTTTCCACCACTTGGTAATTTAACTTATTTGTTAAGTTATTTTTGCTGATTTGATATTGCCTATAGGGTGCAGAATTGCGGGGACCATGGCTGGCAAGTGAGCTGTGTCACACATGCCTAAAATAACATTTTGGGACTGTGGTTGGGTTTGGGATCAATTCTTGCTGGTAGTGAGTGGGAGTCCGATTGTCAGCCAGTGGGTGCAGGCGTGGAGCGGTATGAAAAGTTGCATGGGATGAAGAAATCAATCCCGCGCAGACCTCTATCGGGAAGCATAGAAGTAGCACACATAGAACAGATATAACGCTTATTAAACTTGCTTTCAATGAGAATGACAGATACATAAACACATTTCTATGCGAATTTGCTCGGGTCGCCCAAAAAGTTACATATTTCTGCTTTATAATCACCATACCTGTGTAGCCTATGTGGATCTATGTGATTCCATGAGTTCAACTGTCTGTTTATGGGAACTCCTTCATATGCACTGATCTAACAAAAAATACCTGGCGGAAGAAAGAAAGTCCCTGGCTTTCAGCTGTCATGTCTTCGATTCTTGATCCAGATAAAGGAAAGGTGATTAGGAGGAAAATCACTTATTTAGATGCAGCTCATGTCTTCCCTCAGCCTGTGTGAGGTATGCTCAACACAGTACCATAGGTTATTGTGAAATAGACACAAATTGCATGAGGCCTGACCAGGTTAGGAAAAACTGGCATAGTGGATTTTTGAGATCTGTTCATCTTGTAGTACCAGCTATGTCCTCTGGATGGCGACTTGTTCAAAGGATGGCTACATCAAGGTTTGCTTGGCTGTCTATAGCTACATTGTTGGCAGCAGTCAATCAGAATCATTTGGTTCAAAGTGTTTTCTTCAGGTTTGTTTCAGGATCTTAATACGCAAAAAAAAAAACTCAACAAAACAAATTAAGACATTGTACATGGTTGGGAAAGTTTTTGTTTTGCAAAGGATAATTAATGCACATGGATGTCTAGACAGTTCAATTGTGCTGGTGACAATGCCATCATGACTCCCCCTCACTTGCATAGTGTATATTTTTTTAATGACATCATTCAAAGAAAAGTGCATATCCACTCTATTTTATAGAATACAAAGACAGGTAGGAGAACCCCATATATACAATACCAGTCAAAAGTTCTAGAACACCAACTCATTTAAGGGTTTTTCTTTTGACAATTTTCTACATCGTAGAATAATAGTGAAGACATCAAAACTATGAAATAATACTACATGGAATCATGTAGTAACTAAAACAAATAAAAATATATTTTAGATTTGAGATTTTTCAAAGTAACCACCCTTTGCCGGGATGACAGCTTTGGACACTCTTGGCGTTCTCTCAACCACCTTCACCTGTATTGCTTTTCCAGCAGTCTTGAAGGCATTCCCACATATGCTAAGAACTTGTTGACTGCTATTAATTCACTCTGCGGTCCAACTCATCCCAAACCATCTCAATTGGGTGGAGGTTGGGTAACTGTGGAAGCCAGGCCATCTGATGCAGCACTACATCACTCTACTTCTTGGTCAAATAGCCCTTTCACAGCCTGGAGGTGTGTTGGGTCATTGTCCTGTTGAAAAACAAATAATAGTCCCACTAAGCGCAAACCAGATGGGTTGGCGTATCGCTGCTGAATGCTGTGGTAGCCATGCTGGTTAAGTGTGCCTTGAATTCTAAATAAATCACTGACAATGTCACCAGCAAAGCACCCCCGCACCATCACACCTCCTCCTCCATGCTTCACGGTGTGAACCACACATGCAGAGATCCTCCGTTTACTTACTCTGCATTGGTCTGCCACATAGCACGCTTCTGTCTATTTGAGCTGGTCAGTATGTGTACGGTAATCCTGTCTAACGCAGCTTTAAAAAAAATGTATTGCGTATTAAAACTTAACAAAAGACTCCAGTATGCAAGTATCCATTTCAATAGAGCGTCACTGCAACAACACCAATGCTCTGGATAACATGAAAACAGAATAACCGGCTCTGCTTGGGCTGCAATTTCTGAGGCTTGTATAACTCGAATGAACTTATCCTCTGCAGCAGAGAGGTAACTCTGGGTCTTCCTTCCATGTGGCGGTCCTCATGAGAGCCAGTTTCATCATAGTGCTTGATGTTTTTTGCGATTGCACTTGAAGAAACTTTAAAAGTTCTTGAAATGTTCCGTATTGACTGACATGTCTTAAAGTAATGATGGACTGTCGTTTCTCTTTGCTTATTTGAGCTTTTCTTGTCATGATATGGAATTGGTCTTTTACCAAATAGGGCCATCTTCTGTATACCACCCTTTCCTTGTCACAACACAATTGATTGGCTCAAACGCTGGAGTGGTGTAATTTACTTTCAACAAGGCACAACTGTTAATTGAAATGTATTCCAGGTGACTATCTCATGAAGCCGGTTGAGAGAATGCCAAGAGTGTGCAAAGCTGTCATCAAGGGAAAGGGTGGCTACTTTGAAGGATCTCAAATATAAAATATATTTGGATTTCTTTAACCCTTTTTGTCTTACTACATGATTCCATGTGTGTTATTTCATAGTTATTCTACAATGTAGAAAACAGTAAGAATAAAGAAAAATTCTGGAATGAGTAGGTGTGTCCAAACTTTTTACTGGTACTGTACATTACACAAGGTTTTGTGTGTACTGAGCAGCAAGTTGTAACATCGGATCTATCTCACGCTCAGACGTGAGCCACAGTTCCAGCTAGTGTATAACTGTGAGACTGATGCAGATGAGAGCGTTGTCCTTTAAACACCAACCAGCATCCCTTTATGAAACGGTCCAGTGTCTGTCTATCTAGTACAGCCATAAGCACATAAATGAACGCTTGTGAGGAAAAACAATGGCATTTCATCAGAGCCCATTGTTTTACCAACCGAGCTGGGACGCTATGCATTTATTTCTTCGATTTGGTGATACATTTCTCTCTGTTTGTACCAGTGACTGAGCATAATTCTGTGTTTGTTCTGAGGCCTGTGTGTACAGTGTGCTAGAGCAACAGCTGCGAGAGATGAGTCTGTCTCATTGTGATTGTTAGCCTGCTAGCTAAGCTACTAATGCAGGCTGCCATTTGAAATCTGCTATTAGGAATGGGTCATTGTTACGCATAAGTGGTGAGCAGTGAGCAATATTCGAATGTAAACGGTTGCAATCAATAACAGCTGTAATAGCTCTATTTGTCCCACTTAACCTGTCAAGAAAATGTCAGATGTGATATAGATGAGAACGTTCTTGAAAGCCTTAACTTCATGTTTAGCTACTTGTCTGTGGAGAGATCCTAATAAATGGTAATAAACTCTTTGTTATGTCTGAGTGGGATTATTTTACATGACAGTGATCAGCTTCTGCCAACTGATTGAGTTAAACCTCTCTAGTCAATAAAATGTCATCTCCGAAGTGATGAGATGACAATCACTTATAACTCAAAGTACATGTTGAAATGTCCCACCCATTTTGAAATTGATTGGTGTTAAATTAAATAAATTCCAGGTTTATGAAGGCTATAGGCCTATTGCTAATTTGTTGTTCACATGAATAATTAATGACCGGGAAGCTGTTATGTCACCGCGCGACGCCGCTGCACATTCATACAAGCCATTAGTCTTTTCAATTTGGTTTAAATAGAACTTTACAGACAACTTTTGTGCTTGATGTCCATTCAGATGCAGTGAAATGCAAAAGCAAAGCCTAACTTCTACAGTGAAAATCACCTTATAACTCCCTCCCTCTGCCGCAAGGCCTGATGGCCAGATTTAGTTAAATAACACAATGTTAATCAAAGGAGAGGAATTTGAAGAAAAAAAAACATGTAAGGAAAACTTGGACATCTTGGCGAGACAGTAAGAGACGAGGTTTTGACAGCTCTACCTTTCAGTGGAATAAGGGGACAGAAACCGAAACCTTGCTTTTTTGAAAAGCAGTGAAGCCAGAAGAATCTGCCAGTCATAACTGAAGGAGGGAAAATATGGGGGGAAATACAATTAAAATGATAGAATACTTCAGGCACCCAGTCTTCAAAATGAATGTGTTGTCCTCATAGGTTTAAATGTATCTAGAGGAAGATTTCATGGGTAAATTTGATTTTGGGATGTCTATTGGTACAGTGTTGACCACCAAGGAATTTACCTAAGTACTGAGTTGTCTTTGCAAAGAAAACTTTTTAAAAAAGGGAAAGAACCTAGGCCTACATTACACCCTTTAAAAAAGCAAGACATTGTTGTCTGATGTTTCTAATATTAATTCATACACTGGCTCATATGTAAGTAGGCTGTAGAAATACATAACTGTCTGGACTGCCTCTTTAAGGTAGCTAAGGTTGGAAAGAAACTGTTTTTTAATGTTTACACGCCTCACTGTTCTGCAACCGTTTGGCCCCTGAGTCTGTCTCTAAGGCCCTGCAGGCCTGGGACTGGGATGTTTATGTGCCATCAGGCCCCTTCATATCTAATGACGGTAGGCAGGTGAGTCATAGGATGTAGCAGGGAGCACCTGGCGCGCTCTCTGTCAGCCCTTACCTGTGAAAGAGGCAGGCCAGACAGATATGTATTTCAGCCTCGAAATGAGTCAGCCATGAATCAAAGGATTTGGTGGACAGTAGTTGTCATGTTCATAGAGCTTCAAAGGAGGAGGCAAATTCCAAACCTCTAAGGTAGTTGGTTGACTGACTCAGGTCACCCAAGTTTTTGTTCATGAGAACACTGAAAAAGTGCCAGTTAATGATGTTGTATAGAAACAGTGGGCTAGAAGTTTTCTCATCTACAATAAGATAAAACGAAAACATACTTAATTGTCATTTTAAGATGAATGAGTAAACCAATAGCCTTATTCGCGTAAACTGTTTCAGCCAAATGATTGCACACACTCACTGATTTGTGACATTGCACCAGCAGATACACACTTCCACAGGACTTTTCCAGTGATTTAATTGAATGCAAGTTCTGAATTTTAATATTGTCAAAAGCAATTCAATAAAACTGTGAAGTTTGTTGAATTTCACGTTTAGTTTATGTGTACTTTTTCAAGTATTGGACAATTGGTTGGGATATCAACACTACCCAGCAGCTTGACTATTATTGATAGATGGGTTGTTCCACCAATTCGGTGCCTTTAGTGAAGTGTAAATTGGTCAAATAAACGTTATGTCATAAAGAGCACATGTTCAACTTCAGAAAAAACAAGTATTCCCATTTCAAGAGGTATTTTTTTATTTTTTTAAATGCTATAGTAAGTGCTGATTAACTGCCAAATAAAGTAGCAGTGTTGACGATTTCTGACCTGGTCAACTACAGGGCATTCAGGAAGTATTCAGACCCCTTCACTTTTCCACATTTTCTTATGTTAAAGCCTTATTCCAAAATGGATTAAATTGTTGTTTTCTCCCCTCATCAAGATATTTTCAGCTCTCTCCAGAGATGTTCGATCGGGTTCAAGTCGAAGCCACTCCTGTGTTGTCTTGGCTGTGTGCTTAGGGTCGTTGTCCTGTTGGAAGGGGAACCTTCGACCCTGCCTGAAGTCCTGAGTACTCTGGAGTAGGTTTTCATCAACAATCTCTCTGTACTTTGCTGACTAGTCTTCCAGTCCCTGCTGCTGAAAAACATATATTTAATGCATTTTAGAATAAGGCTGTAATGTTACAAAATGTGGAAAAAGTCAAGGAGTCTGAATACTTTTCCAATGCACTGTATAAGTGCTGTTATTGTGTTGTGAAAATGTGCAGGAGCAACAATGGCTCAGCCCTGAAGTGGTTGGCCACACAAGCTCACAGAATGGGAATGCCAAGTTCTGAAACACGTAGCTCGTACAAATCCTTTGTCCTCGGTTGCAACACTCCATACCGAGTTCTTAACTGCCTCTGGAAGCAACGTCAGCACAATAACTGTTTGTGAGGGTCTTCATGAAATGGGTTTCCATGGCTGAACAGTCGCACACAAGCCTAAGATCACCATGCGCAATGCCAAGCGTCAGCTGGAGTGGTGTAAAGCTCGCCACCATTGGACTCTGGAGCAGTGGAAACGTGTTGTCTGGAGTAAAGAATCTGGGTTTGGCGGATGCCAGGAGAACACTACCTGCTCGAATACATAATGACAACTGTAAAGCATGGCGGAGGAGGAATAATGATCTAGGCCTCTTACTTCCAACGAAGGGAAATCTTAACGCTACAGCATACAATGACATTCAACATTTTGTGGCAACAGTTTGGGGAAGGCCCTTTCCTGTTTCCGCAAGACAATGCCCCTGTGCATAAAGCGAGGTCCATACAGAAATGGCTAGTTGACATCATTGTGGAAGAACTTGACTGGCCTGCACGGAGCCCTGACCTCAACCCCATCAAGCACCTTTGGGATGAATTGGAACGCCGACTGCGAGTCAGGCCTAATCACCCAACATCAGTGCCTGACCTCACTAATGCTCTTGTGGCTGAATGGAAGCAAGTCCCCGCAGCAATGTTTGAACATCTAGTGGAAAGCCTTCCCAGAAGAGTGGAGGCTGTTATAGTAGCAAAGGGTGGGACCAACTCCATATAAATGACCATGATTTTGGAATGAGATGTTCAATGAGCAGGTGTCAACATATTTTTGGTCATGTAGTGTTATCTTATTTCAGCATGGAGTTATAAGCCATTTAACACACTGCTCACTTGTGATAATCAGCCCAATCACAGTATGGGGTTGGTTGTCACGGTGTTGTTTTTCAGCAACAATTGAACCAATTTACAAAGTGTTTTGAAAAAGTAAAGCCTTTATTTGGAAAAAAAAAGGCAAAGCCTTATTTATTGAATAGTACAAATATAAATAAATTCAACATAGTTGAATATGTGATTTGACATTGTAGTTCGTTACTCCACTTAAATCGTCATATCAATGCTTAATAAACAAAAAGTAACCATCTGATATTTGGATGAAAATTTAATATTTTAATAAAGTGAAAAAAGTAAAGCTGTAAACATTTGTGTTAACTCAATTTTTTGTTGAAAAGGAATGCTTGTTCAAACAGGAACAAGTGTGTGTGTGTGTGTGTGTGTGTGTGTGTGTGTGTGTGTGTGTGTGTGTGTGTGTGTGTGTGTGTGTGTGTGTGTGTGTGTGTGTGTGTGTGTGTGTGTGTGTGTGTGTGTGTGCGTGTGCGTGTGCGTGCATGTTGCTGACTTTCAGTCACAGTTTTGACAAGCAGATCCGGACCAGACCAAATCTGAACCAATCATAGACATCTAAGTTTGGACAGCACAGAAGTAGAGCACAGTATTTACCGTAGAGTATATTCAGTAGGGTACAGTAAAGGAAAGTACAGTTCAGTACCACTGTACTCTACTGAATTAAACTATACTGTACTCTTCTTTGCTCTACTGTGCTATACTGAATTCAACTATACTGTACAGTACTCTAACACACTGTAAAAAAAAATCCTTTTTGAAAATAAATACAAATAAATTCCTCTCACCTCAATGTTTTGTCATTCTGAAATGAATTGACCACATGAATGCCCTCTCCTATAGAGGACACACATTTTTATCTTGAAAGTATTACACCGTGACAACCAAACCAGTGAGACAACCAACCCCGGTCTCCCCTACTGTGTGTGGTCAAGTGCAGACTGCTCCTTGAAAGAGAAACTGGTGGTGGTGCACGCTCAGTCAGCTGGCAGTTAGCCTACAACTACAGAGTTCATAGGACACAAACTGGGTGGGTGGATTCAGCTTCCGTAACTGAAGACACATTTTTATTTTTTAAAGTTTTTTCTTCTGTCTGAATTGATGTTTGCGCCTTGGACATCATGTCGCGCAGGAAGCAAGCTAAGCCTCAACATGTACAGTCGGATCATAATTCGTCTTTATTGGAAACCACCGGTAAGTTTGGGACAAGACTGTAGGTTTAATTGTTATTACTGTGCAATTGAAAATGAAATGTATGTCATTTAATAGTTGTGTGCAATTCTGTACTGAGTTCGGGGCAATGTTTGCCTGACATTAGAAGTTGAAATTATAATTGTTTCATTGAGTGATGACTCACAATAGAGTCTTCACATGCAACTTTTCTTTCATGAGTTTTACCATGCTAAATATGATTGTTAGTCCAATTGTCTGTATGTTTCATTGTTGTAGGTCTATTTATTAATGTAGACCTAATGATGCCCAAATAAAGTTTGAATAATGATCACGATTCAGTTTTCATGTCGGACATTGTGTTTATGCCCCTTTGAATTGAACAGAAATAATGTATTCTGAAAAGTCATTAGAGTTAATAGGTGTTACTGATTGGACTATCCTGAGTAAATACTTCAAAATGAAATGACATTTTCAATATTTTATATAGGCAATAAATGATTTGGCTACATTAAATTATATTGAATTTATTAACTGAATTTCAAATTGATGAAAAAGGTGGGCAATTAGGCTACATGACCAACGTTATTATTCATTTTATCACTGTCCTTGTGATACTCCTAACTGAAATAATATTTATAGAGGAAAACGTGCCATTAGTGACAGAGGTTTGCCATAGAGTGGGGAGGGATCTGAACAAAATATCAGAGCTACTCCTCCATCCCCTTAGACAGGCAGTGTCTCTTGTACCTGACACCTTTGTGAGTGTAATCTCTCCTAAGCTTGTAGATTTGGAAAAGCCTTGAGCTCTGAGACTAAAGGGTTCCCTTACATTATTTTATTACTTTTGATCGTAGGCAATTGCTTTATAACATACAGTTTAATAAGTGATTACCCAATGTCACTACAAGGGGTACAAGTGCATACAATAGCTGCTTTTCTCTTCCTTTCTTTTTCGCTATGGGTCAGTCAATGAGGTGGTGCTCGAGAGAATATAGTAAATAAAGTCATAGAGTAGAGTGGGCTAAGTTAAGCCATTTTTTAAAAACATTCAGCATCACTCAGTCAAGGGAAATATAATATTCTTTCTAACAAAGTTATTTACATATACAGTATTTCAGGATGTTGTGTATTCATGTAAACATTGTAAACATAACTTGTCCAAAAATAGTGGTCTCTTGGCACGGGGAAGGGGTGAGTTGAGCTGCGGGACAGGGTAAGTTAAGCCACCTACAAATATCTGTACTGAATGAAATATTTAAAAACCATGTCTATCTTTACTTCGCAAACACTATTCAACACAATCACAATTGCTTTTTTGTCCTTTAATAATTTGAATAATCTTTTCACACAAGCTTAACACCTAACAAACACTTTATACTTTTTTTTTTTTACACTTTTAACATAGACCAGGCCTTGTTGTTACCTCATATCCCAGCGATAATGCCTTGCATTACACCTGGGAAGAAAACACTTATATTTGATGAACTTGCCATTGGCTCAACCATTGACTCAGCATACCCCATGGCCATTGGCTCAACTTACCCCATGGCCATTGGCTCAACTTACCCCATGGCCATTGGCTCAACTTACCCCGTGGCCATTGGCTCAACTTACCCCATGGCCATTGGCTCAACTTACCTCAAAAGGCAAACATTTTGACTACATTAGCCCACACAGCTACAAGGATGCATTTCACGCGAAGTTTAGGACCTCATATTGAAGCTTATAGAGAACAATCTTAAAATACATGTATCTACTTCGGGTTTGGATACAAGCATCATGAAACCTCTAACACAATAAATTAATTTGACTTGGTGAAAATCAATTTCTTGGACTTAACTTGCTTGTCACTTTTTCCATGTGGTTTAGCCCTTCACAGACTCCATGAAATTATCATCTCTTCCTCAGTACTTGGTCAAATGATTCATTTGGTGTATGGTTTCCTAGAAACAAGGGTGGCTCAACTTACCCCCTTGGCTCAACTTACCCCACTCTCCCCTAAATATAAATTCTATATATAGTCACAGCTGCGGGATGTATGGGGTGCTGAGGATTCTGCAGCACCCCTAAAAAATCCTGATAAAAAAATAAATTCAGCATCTCTGCTTTGGCACAAAAGATGGTTGTATAATTAAGAACAGTATCTGGCAGGATTCAATAGTTGGAATTGTAAGAATTGTTTCCCTGTCCCTTCGCTGTGATTGTCCTTCTAATGAAATCCAGAAAGAACAAAACTCTCAAAAGATGCAAAGTTATGGGCAAAGACACAAAACATCCACATCAAATTGAATATTTTTCTTGATCAAATAACATGGAAAACAACCTATTTGTCTGCAGTATTAATTCACTATCCTTACAAACCACTTAATGCAAATGTACAGTACCAGTCAAAGGTTTTTCTTTATTTTTTTCTTTACCAAAAATATTTTAGATTTTAGATTCTTAAAAGTAGCCACCCTTTACCTTGATGACAGCTTTGCACACTCTTGGCATTCTCTCAAGCAGCTTCACCTGTAATGCTTTTCCAACAGTCTTGAAGGAGTTCCCACATATGCTGAGCACTTGTTGGCTGCTTTTCCTTCACTCTGCGGTCCAACTCATCCCAAACCATCTCAATTGGGTTGAGGATGGGTAATTGTGGAGGCCAGGTCATCTGATGCAGCACTCCATCACTCTCATGCTTGGTTAAAAATCCCTTACACAGCCTGGAGGTGTGTTGGGTCGTTGTTCTGTTGAAAAACAAATGATAGTCCCACTAAGCGCAAACCAGACGGGTTGGAGTGTTACTGCTGAATGCTGTGGTAGCCATGCTCGTTAAGTGTGCCTTAAATTCGAACTAAATCCCACACAGTCACCAGCAAAGCACCCCCACACCATAACACCTCTTCCTCCATGCTTTATGGTGGGAAATACACATGAGGAGATCACCCGTTCAAACCCACACAGTGTATCACAAAGACACAGTGGTTGGAACCAAAATTCTCCGTTCACACACTACTTGGTCCAAGCAATTCTCTTCTTCTTATTGGTGTCCTTTAGTAGTGATTTCTTTGCAGCAAGTTGACCATGAAGGCCTGATTCACACAGTCTCCTCTGAACAGTTGATGTTGAGATGTGTCTGTTACTTGAACTCTGTGAAGTCTGTTAACTGCAATCTGAGGTGCAGTTAACTCAAATGAACTTATCCTCTGCAGCAGAGGTAATGCTGGGTCTTTCTTTCCTGTGGCAGTCATCATGAGAGACAGGTTCATCATAGCGGGTTTTGCAAATGCACTTGAAGAAACTTTCAAAATTCTTGAAGTTCTCCGGATTGGTCATGTCTTAAAACTGTCATTTCTCTTTGGTCATTTGAGCTGTTCTTACCATAATATGGACTTGGTCTTTTACCAAATTGGGCTATCTTCTGTATATCACCCCTACATTGTCACAACACATTAAGAAGGAAAGAAATTCTGCAAATTCACTTTAACAAGGCACACCTGTTCTTTTCAATGCATTCCAGGTGAGAGAATGCCAAGAGTGTACACATATGTCATCAAGGCAAAGGGTGGCTACTGAAAATTCTCAAATATAAATATGTTTTTTTTGGTTACTACACGATTCCATGTGTTATTTCATAGTTTTGGTGTCTTCCATAATTTAGAGAAAAGTAAAACATTTGAAAAACTCTTGAATGAGTAGGTGTGTCCAAACGTTTGACTGGTACTGTACATTACTGTATTCTACATCGGCTGGTCATCTACGCTTGTACCTGTAGACTTTCCATCACCGTGAAGAAAAACAATGCACAATACAGTACTTGAGTACAATGAGACATCAAGCGGTTTGTGATGATGTGATGATGAGGCTCAGTTGGTATAGCATGGCACTTGCAATTCTAAATTCTGGAGTTGTGGGTTCATTTCCAACGGGGGACCAGCACGAAAATGTATGTACTCAATACTGTAAGTTGCAATGGAGAAAGAATGAAAAGACCATTTCAGTTTTCACATAGAAAGAAGTTGCATTTGCAAAGTATTTCAAGAAACTGAAAAACATATATGTAGCAAGTATTTTTATATTCCACTAGTATTATCAGATTAACTTTTTGTACAGGTAATTATAAGACTCAATTTACAAATGCTGGTAAACACTGAACTCCATTAAATGTTTTTTTTCTCTCACAAAAGTAGTACACTGGGCCTTTACTAGTCCTGTTTTAGCGGACCGATATAGACATCTTCAGCGTGGGGGGACATACCCCCCACCCCCCTCCCCTGGCATTTCTTTTTTGCAGCATCCCTCCCCCCAAATACTTCCCACCGCTATGTATAACCCTTGTTTCCTTCTTGTCTGTTTCAGGGGGCAAACACCAGGGTATAGGGACTCCCCCCACCTTGGACTATTGTGCTCATGTCTGCAGTAGATGCTGTGCTGAGTTTGTTGAACTATCAGATCTGGAACGACATGTCAGGGATTGCTTTTCCAATCAGTTAGTCCTGATTGTCAATGACAATGAAGACCTAGTGTCGTCTGCTGAAATGTTCCCTCTAGCCTCGTCGCCCAGTACACCAGGCGAAACAGTCAACAACTCTGAAATGGAAGAGTGCAGTGATCTGTTGGAGGAGAAACCAGAGGGGAATGAAGACTCTATGGATGTTTCCAGAAGTAAGAGAAGCATTGGCCGGCTAGATAGCACCAGTAGCAGCCGGAGCAGCAGTACTGACAGCCTGACTGATATTGTCTCATGTATCTCAGTTCTCCCAATTTCACTACCTCAACCTGGCAACAAACTGTCAGAACAGCAGGGGACATTATCATGGTTCAACAGCAACGTCATCATTGAAAACCTAGAGAGCACTAAAGTGGCCGTGGCCCAGTTTTGCCAGCAGAGCCGATCAGACACCGGCTACAGTGGCAGTAGTAAGATGGCCATCTCATCTCTGATGGAGAAACTCCTGGCTCTGCAGCTGCAACAGATCCACCAGTTGCAGCTGATGGATCAGATTTGTCACCAGGTCTTACTGTTTGCCTCCCAGAGGTCAGAGGAATCAGAGTCTCCAACACAGACACCCATCAGCTGCCCTCAGGGTAGTCTAGCATCAACGCAGGCCAGCCAGCTGACAACCCTCAGTTCTCATCTATCCCAGCAGCTAGCTGCAGCCACTGGGTTAGCCCACAGTCTCGCCACTCAGTCTGCCAGCATCAGTCACTTTAAACGATTAACAGCAACAGTGCAGTTACCACAGAGCCCCCTTGGTAGCAGCATTGTGCACTCTAGCACCGAACCCTTACAAAGCATGAGTAAACTCATAGCTTCAGCAGTTAGCAAGCCCCACTCTAGAAAGAAGTACACTCATGCTGAAGGTCTGTACCCTCAACTAAATGTTTCATCCCATACCAAAATGAACTCACCAGCACTTGGCACAGGTATCTTGCTAACCCCATCGAATATACCATGTCTACCTCAGCCACCATCCAGCAATCAAACACTCTCGAGTGCTGGACCAAGCATTGGTGCAATTGTGGAGGATCTGAATGCTTTGACGGCATTAGCCCAACAAAGGAAAGACAAACCAACCAATGCGACTTCTTTAGAACGCAAAATGTCTTCTGAACGGGCTTACTTTAAACACAAATGCAGGTTTTGCGCTAAGGTATTTGGGAGTGACAGTGCCATGCAGATCCATTTGCGATCCCACACTGGGGAGAGGCCATACAAGTGCAACATCTGCGGGAATCGTTTCTCCACCCGTGGGAACTTGAAGGTACACTTCCAGCGGCACAAAGAGAGGTACCCTCACATCCAGATGAACCCTTACCCTGTTCCAGAACACCTTGACAATATCCCAACCAGCACAGGAATCCCTTATGGTATGACTATGCCACCACAAAAACCAGTTACATGCTGGCTGGAGAGTAAATCATCTCTAGCCACCTTGACTACTTCTGTTGGCCGGTTGCTCCCAACTGTATCACCCAACTTACCTTTTCTTATCAAGAAAGAGGAGCAGCCTGTCTCAATAACCACGCTTTCCAGTCCAGGCGTACATGAATCATCTAGTGCGGTAAAGTCTACCAAGTGTGTTGACCTTGTAGAGCCTGGAAAATTCCCCACCGTCCCCACCTTGAATCTGAAAAGAGAAGAGGTTAAACCCCCTTTGACCTTTGTCTCAAGGATGAGTTCGAGAAAAGAAGGATCAGCTGACTATATATCCGCCAACATCACTTCCATTAGCACAAATCCCATCAAGTTGGAGCAGTTCAAGATCAAACATCCTTTCGGAGGAGGAGTCCATGATCCCCTGCAGACATCAGAGACCTCAAAACTCCAGCAGCTAGTGGAGAACATTGACAAGAAGATTACGGACCTCAACGAGTGCATCATTTGCCACCGCATACTTAGTTGCCAGAGCGCCCTCAGGATGCACTACCGCACCCACACAGGAGAGCGGCCCTTCAGGTGTAAAGTGTGCGGACGGGCATTCTCTACCAAAGGGAATCTGAAGACGCACCATGCAGTTCATCGTGCCACGCCGCCATTGAGGGTCCAGCACTCCTGTCCCATATGCCAGAGGAAGTTCACCAACGCTGTTGTCCTACAGCAGCATATTCATATGCACATGGGTGGCCAGATTCCCAACACTCCTCTCTCTGAACAGAGCTACCCAAAGTCAATGGAGTCTGGCAGAGGTTCAGTGGATGAAAGGAAATTAGAAGAGTTAGAGAACCTTTCTGATGATGATATGGACTTCAATGACTGTGGGATTGCAGGTATGTCCAGGTTTATTAACTCCTTATCTGGCAGCTTGTCTCCTTCTGATAGTACAGGAGCAGGCTCCTTTGATGCTGAGAAGAAACTCAACTATCTTAGGCCAGTGGAGGAGATGCAGGTCAGCTGGTTTAAGACAAAGGGACTGGCTAAAGAGGAACAATATGCCTGTGACTCATCATCTCTTTGCGGTGACCGAAGTGATGGGAGACTTGCTGTTTCTGAGAATACAGCTGCAAAGCACTTTTTTTCCCCAAGCGAGAGTGTTCCAGTATGTTCTAGCCCCACAAGCTGTGAGGAAAGGTACCAGAATGGTTTATCCCAGGCACATATCAATCCAAGCCCTCTGCAATTCACTAACACTGGCATGGCATCTCTTCACCACCTAAAATCTTTAAACCCACTAACGAATCCCACTAATATGGTCCACACATTCTGTGAACAACGAGGCATTTTTAAGAACACTGCATGCAATATTTGCAGCAAGACATTTGCCTGCCAAAGTGCCTTGGATATCCATTACCGAAGCCATACCAAGGAGAGACCCTTCATTTGCACAGGGTGCAACAGAGGGTTCTCCACTAAGGGGAACCTCAAGCAGCACATGCTAACCCATCAGATGAGGGACCTGCCATCCCAGTTGTTTGAGCCCTCCATTCCCAGCCTTGCTTCCAGCCCCAATTCCTTTGTAAATCCTCTGGCCTCCCAAATGATTAAGCCAGAAGTTAACAGTTTCCTGGGTAGCGTCCCCTATGAGGAACCAAGGGATCTTCAAGGCAGTTTGAGTTTGAGGATGTCCTCAGCCTCCTCCTCCCCAGCGCTCGCTTCCCTGCCACCTCGACGAACTCCCAAGCAGCATTACTGCCACACTTGTGGGAAAACCTTCTCTTCCTCCAGCGCCTTGCAAATCCACGAGAGGACTCACACTGGGGAGAAGCCGTTCGCTTGCACTGTCTGTGGTCGGGCATTCACCACCAAAGGAAATCTGAAGGTACATTCTACTTTTCCATTTACGAGATAGGGTTTAGACTGATTGACTAGCGAAGAAATGTCAAAACTGTGTTTTTTAGGCGTTGTTCCATTCATTAGTGCTGCATAATTGACCGACATCGGTTCAATTATTTGAATGCCATTTTCAATTCATATTTGCTCTGTGAGCTCCTTGGGCAGTTTCTGTGGAGATAAATCAGATCAAGCCTGAACTGTGCGATGTAGTAGGGAGTTGTAGTTTCCAACAGGCCAATATTTCACATAGTTTAGCTCAGAAAACGTGGTAATTAACTACAATGACCATATTCCATGGTCTATGCAGAGCAAGACATTGAGACTGAGAGAAGAGAAAATGAGCGATTGAGAGGGATAGAAAGCAGTTAATTCACAAGACTGAAAATACATGATCTCAAATCAAATCAAATGTATTTATATAGCCCTTCATATATAGCCCTTCATACATCAGCTGATCTCAAAGTGCTGTACAGAAACCCAGCATAAAACCCCAAACAGCAAGCAATGCAGGTGTAGAAGCACTGTGGCTAGGAAAAACTCCCTAGAAAGGCCAAAACCTAGGAAGAAACCTAGAGAGGAACCAGGCTATGAGGGGTGGCCAGTCCTCTTCTGGCTGTGCCGGGTGGAGATTATAACAAATCATGGCCAAGATGTTCAAACGTACATAAATGACCAGCATGGTCGAATAATAATAAGGCAGAACAGTTGAAACTGGAGCAGCAGCACGGCCAGGTGGACTGGGGACAGCAAGGAGTCATCATGTCAGGTAGTCCTGGGGCATGGTCCTAGAGCTCAGGTCCTCCGAGAGAGAGAAAGAAAGAGAGAAGGAGAGAATTAGAGAACGCACACTTCGATTCACACAGGACACCGAATAGGACAGGAGAAGTACTCCAGATATAACAAACTGACCCTAGCCCCCCGACACATAAACTACTGCAGCATAAATACTGGAGGCTGAGACAGGAGGGGTCAGGAGACACTGTGGCCCCATCCGAGGACACCCCCGGACAGGGCCAGACAGGAAGGATATAACCCCACCCACTTTGCCAAAGCACAGCCCCCACACCACTAGAGGGATATCTTCAACCACCAACTTACCATCCTGAGACAAGGCTGAGTATAGGCCACAAAGATCTCCGCCATGGCACAACCCAAGGGGGGGCGCCAACCCAGACAGGATGACCACATCAGTGAATCAACCCACACAGGAGACACACCCCATCCAGGGACGGCATGAGAGAGCCCCAGCAAACCAGTGACTCAGCCCCTGTAATAGGGTTAGAGGCAGAGAATCCCAGTAGAAAGAGGGGAACCGGCCAGGCAGAGACAGCAAGGGCGGTTCGTTGCTCCAGAGCCTTTCCGTTCACCTTCCCACTTCTGGGCCAGACTACACTCAATCATATGACCCACTGAAGAGATAAGTCTTCAGTAAAGACTTAAAGGTTGAGACCGAGTTTGCGTCTCTGACATGGGTAGGCAGACCGTTCCATAAAAATGGAGCTCTATAGGAGAAAGCCCTGCCTCCAGCTGTTTGCTTAGAAATTCTAGGGACAATTAGGAGGCCTGCGTCTTGTGACCATAGTGTACGTGTAGGTATGTACGGCAGGACCAAATCAGAGAGATAGGTAGGAGCAAGCCCATGTAATGCTTTGTAGGTTAGCAGCAAAACCTTGAAATCAGCCCTTGCTTTGACAGGAAGCCAGTGTAGAGAGGCGAGCACTGGAGTAATATGATCAAATTTTTTGGTTCTAGTCAGGGTTCTAGCAGCCGTATTTAGCACTAACTGAAGTTTATTTAGTGCTTTATCCGGGTAGCCGGAAAGTAGAGCATTGCAGTAGTCTAACCTAGAAGTGACAAAAGCATGGATAATTTTTCTGCATCATTTTTGGACAGAAAGTTTCTGATTTTTGCAATGTTACGTAGATGGAAAAAAGCTGTCCTTGAAATGGTCTTGATATGTTCTTCAAAAGAGAGATCAGGGTCCAGAGTAACGCCGAGGTCCTTCACAGTTTTATTTGAGATGACTGTACAACTATTAAGATTAATTGTCAGATTCAACAGAAGATCTCTTTGTTTCTTGGGACCTAGAACAAGCATCTCTGTTTTGTCCGAGTTTAAAAGTAGAAAGTTTGCAGCCATCCACTTCCTTATGTCTGAAACACATGCTTCTAGCAAGGGCAATTTTGGGGCTTCACCATGTTTCATTGAAATGTACAGCTGTGTGTCATCCGCATAGCAGTGAAAGTTAACATTATGTTTTCGAATAACATTCCCAAGAGGTAAAATATATAGTGAAAACAATAGTGGTCCTAAAACAGAACCTTGAGGAACACCGAAATGTACAGTTGATTTGTCAGAGGACAAACCATTCACAGAGACAAACTGATATCTTTCCGACAGATAAGATCTAAAACAGGCCAGAACTTGTCTGTGTAGACCAATTTGGGTTTCCAATCTCTCCAAAAGAATGTGGTGATCAATGGTATCAAAAGCAGCACTAAGGTCTAGGAGCACGAGGACAGATGCAGAGCCTCGGTCCGATGCCATCAAAATGTCATTTACCACCTTCACAAGTGCCGTCTCAGTGCTATGATGGGGTCTAAAACCAGACTGAAGCATTTCGTATACATTGTTTGTCTTCAGGAAGGCAGTGAGTTGCTGCGCAACAGCCTTTTCTAAAATCTTTGAGAGGAATGGAAGATTCGATATAGGCCGATAGTTTTTTATATTTTCTGGGTCAGGGTTTGGCTTTTTCAAGAGAGGCTTTATTACTGCCACTTTTAGTGAGTTTGGTACACATCCGGTGGATAGAGAGCCGTTTATTATGTTCAACATAGGAGGGCCAGGCACAGGAAGCAGCTCTTTCAGTAGTTCAGTTGGAATAGGGTCCAGTATGCAGCTTGAAGGTTTAGAGGCCATGATTATTTTCATCATTGTGTCAAGAGATATAGTACTAAAACACTTGAGCGTCTCTCTTGATCCTAGGTCCTGGGAGAGTTGTGCAGACTCAGGACAACTGAGCTTTGAAGGAATACGCAGATTTAAAGAGGAATCCGTAATTTGCTTTCTAATAATCATAATCTTTTCCTCAAAGAAGTTCATGAATTTATCACTGCTAAAGTGAAAGTCATCATCTCTTGGGGAATGCTGCTTTTTAGTTAGCTTTGCGACAGTATCAAAAAGGAATTTCGGATTGTTCTTATTTTCCTCAATTAAGTTAGAAAAATAGGATGATCGAGCAGCAGTAAGAGCTCTTCGGTACTGCACGGTATTGTCTTTCCAAGCTAGTTGGAAAAACAATGTGGCGCCATTTCCGTTCCAATTTTCTGGAAGCTTGCTTCAGAGCTCGGGTATTTTCTGTGTACCAGGGAGCTAGTTTCTTATGAGAAATGTTTTTAGTTTTTAGGGGTGCAACTGCATCTAGGGTATTGCGCAAGGTTAAATTGAGTACCTCAGTTAGGTGGTTAACTGATTTTTGTCCTCTGGCATCCTTGGGTAGACAGAGGGAATCTGGAAGGCCATCAAGAAATCTTTGTGTTGTCTGTGAATTTATAGCACGACTTTTGCTGTTCCTTGGTTGGGGTCTGAGCAGATTATTTGTTGCAATTGCAAACATAATAAAATGGTGGTCCGATAGTCCAGGATTATGAGGAAAAACATTAAGATCCAGAACATTTATTCCATGGGACAGAACTAGGTCCAGCGTATGACTGTGACAGTGAGTGGGTCCAGAGACATGTTGGACAAAACCCACTGAGTTGATGATGGCTCCGAAAGCCTTTTGGAGTGGGTCTGTGGACTTTTCCATGTGAATTGAGGAGCTGGCGCGAGACTACAAGGTCCGATAGGAATTCAGGGATCTCAGTGAGGAACGCTGTATATGGCCCAGGAGGCCTGTAAACAGTAGCTATAAAAAGTGATTGAGTAGGCTGCATAGATTTCATGACTAGAAGCTCAAAAGACGAAAACGTCATTTTTTTTTGTCAATTGAAATTTGCTATCGTAAATGTTAGCAACACCTCCACCTTTGCGGGATGCACGGTGGATATGGTCACTAGTGTAGCCAGGAGGTGAGGCCTCATTTAACACAGTAAATTCATCAGCCTTAAGCCATTTTTCAGTCAGGCCAATCACATCAAGATTATGATCAGTAATTAGTTCATTGACTATAATTGCCTTTGAAGTAAGGGATCTAACATTAAGTAGCCCTATTTTGAGATGTGAGGTATCATGATCTCTTTCAATAATGACAGGAATGGAGGTGGTCTTTATCCTAGTGAGATTGCGAACACCGCCATGTTTAGTTTTGCCCAACCTAGGTCGAGGCACAGACACGGTCTCAATGGTGATAGCTGAGCTGACTACACTGACTGTGCTAGTGGCAGACTCCACTATGCTGGCAGGCTGGCTAACAGCCTGCTGCCTGGCCTGCACCCTATTTCATTGTGGAGCTAGAGAAGTTAGAGCCCTGTCTATGTTGGTAGATAAGATGAGAGCACTCCTCCAGCTAGGATGGAGTCCGTCACTCCTCAGCAGGTCAGGCTTGGTCCTGTTTGTGGGTGAGTCCCAGAAAGAGGGCCAATTATCTACAAAGGGGCAGAAAACAGTTTTCAACCAGCGAATGAGTTGTGAGACTGCTGTAGAGCTCATCACTCACCCTAACTGGGAGGGGGCCAGAGACAATTACTCGATGCCGACACATCATTCTAGCTGATTTACACGTCAGCGCTATGTTGCGCTTGGTGATCTCTGACTGTTTCATCCTAACATCGATGGTGCCGACGTGGATAACAATATCTCTATACTCTCTACACTCGCCAGTTGTAGCTTTAGCCAGCACCATCTTCATGATCTAATGGCTTGTTCACACTTCAGGCCTTCATGCACAAATCAGTTGTGTTTTCAAATCCATTTTGGAATACTGTCTGTCCAAACAGCAAGAGACAAGTAAACCCCATCGGATTTGTGTGTGTTCAGACAGCAGTCATTTGCTGACACGACTATGCTCGTTGTCATAGTAATGGCAGGTGTGTGCACAGAGGTGTAGGCTGATTGTTGGTGGTGCTCAGGCTTCCTATCACTAGGAAGTTATGTAGCAAGCTAAGGTGACAACAATGCCTGCCATGGACGTTTCCAGTTGCTTTGGATGTTCAAAATCATAGTGTAGGAACACTTTTAAAGCCTCGAAGGATAAGATTATACAACTTTTCAAAAGTCCTTTTTGGCTAGCCAGGGCAGTCAACTGAGTTAGCTACCTAGGTAGCTGTTTAACTTTCTATCACATTCACTCATTTGTTTGTAAATCCTGAACAAGCTAAATAGGTACCACATGTTCTTGTCAAACGGTCAACAGAGTAGTTAGCAAGCAATGAGATAGGCCAAGTAACAGTCTAAAAAAACACTCGAGGGCAAACAAATTCGATTTGACTGTTACAGACACATGTCACGTGGGCAGGAATCAGATTTGTATCTGACTTCAAACCACCCACGGAGGTCTCAACATCCCAGAATAAAAATCTTGCGCCAGCTCCTCAATTCAGTTTTTGGGGAGATGTATGAGAAAATATACTAAAACGGGGAGCGGAAGCAGGGCGGTTGCTCCACCCCCCTCCCTCTGCAAGTTTTGGTCAATGCTATGGGCCAAATGTCCCCTCCCCTTCCCAATTTCAAAAGGTGCTCACACCTGCTAAATCGTGGGAGATTAAGTGGTATCGAATCATTACACTGTGATATTTGTCTTCATAAAAGGAGTGTAAACTTACCATTGCTCTATTCCTCATGTAGGTCCATATGGGAACTCACATGTGGAGTAGTGCCCCCACCAGGCGAGGACGCAGACTGTCTGTGGACGGACCATTGATGTTTATGGGAACCCATCCTGTGAAGCTATCAGAGCCAATTCAGAGGCCAGACATTAGGTCCAGTAATGGAGACTCCTTTAGTCTCTGGAACCATTGTACAGACTCCTTCTCTAAGAATTTGGCCTTGAGGACCAATGATACCTCAGTCATCCAGAATGGAGGCGGGCCTTACCTCTCTGGACCAATGGGGCATGGGGCCAGCTCACCCAAAGGGAGTGTAAATGTTGGTCTAGACAAATTTCCCAGTACAGAACACAATGCTTCTTTGACGCTGCCTGGGGAAAATGATACAGAAAGAGCGACTTACTTCCGTTTCACTCATTTGATGGAGGAGAGGAAGGAAATGATTGCCAATTAAAGAGACTGTATATTATTTTAGGGAGAGGGAAGGCTGCTGATGTTGATAGACTAGAGCTTTCTCCTTTGAAGGAAATTAACTGCGATGTTGGAATAGACTGAGATTCTTTGAGTTTGTGTATAAATGATAATAACCTTATTTGGAGTCAAGTGTCTAGTAAAGTCTCCCTGCTTTTCAGTGTGCTTATTAGAGTTTGACTGTTTTTTATGACCTATTTACATGGGTAAAATAGCCTATTGGTTGTGTAATTATGCTTAATGTTACGGTTTTATAATTCTAATAGAATTTTGAGGTGTTGACTATGTTATTGAAGAGGAATTCACTTGTAACATACTTTGTCATATCTTTGTGAAACACACGGATATATAATTGATGTGTCAATATCAATGTACTAATATACTTTATACATCGGGTGGGTCTAATCCTGAATGCTGATAGGTTCAAACCGTATTCCAGACGGTGTCTATTCCACAAGTTACCACTGGCTAAATCTATGATGTTAAAATGTCTATTTACTCTCTTCCATCTGTCTACACAATCCACTGTCTCATCAGCCCAGCCGGGCAATTTATAAACTCGATCTCCACTATAAAAAGTATCTAGACATTATCTCACATTTCTTTTAGACTAACATTTAGTTTTCAACAGTGGAGATTTGTGTCAGTATAAACTCTCTCGACATTTACAACATTGTTTCAATATTCAAATTCGATCTGTCCCACCTGTCCCATAGTAATGAACGTTTTGGGACGTAACAAATAGGCAGCAGCGTTTCTCATCCAGTCGAAATCATAATTTTTATGGATATATACAAAGAAATGTCAATTGAAAAAAGGTAAAACAAAACAAAGTGCAGCTAGTTTGCAGTATTTCCAGCTTCAGTTTGAAGTGATTGTGTTAGCTGTGTTGTTGGCTAGCTCCTCTGAACAACAGTGTCCTGCTTCAGTTTGAAGTGATTGTGTTAGCTGTGTTGTTGGCTAGCTCCTCAGAACAACAGGGTCCTGACGTGAGAGCACATTTTCTAAGGCAGGTGAAATAGTGCATCATTACCTCATTGTTATGGATGTATCCAAATAAATGTCACTAGAAAACAGCTTAAACAAATGCAAATGCAGCTACTGTTGTTATTCTGGCTGCACTGTTTGACATGACTGTAAGTTAGCAGTATGGCAATGGAGCATTACATAAAATGAATGACTGGGACACGTCCACAGATGTAGAACAAAAAGACTGAACGACTGGGTCGCATCTCTGGCAACCCAACCGATAGGACGGATGACCAGCCGGCTTGGGTAGCAACCCTAGATTTGTGTCAGGACTATATCTTGTGGTAGGATGAAATAGTATTAATAAATTAATCAAAATAAAGTTCATGAAAATATGTCAACCATTATTTGAATGTGTTGGTAACCCGTTGTATAAAATTGATAATGCCCTCGAAGCCGGTGTTTGGAGGATATATTGGACCTAGACAAAGTCTCTGGCCTAACATCACCCATGCCAATATATCCCAGAAACACCGGCTTCGGGGGCATTATCACTTAAATAATTCATGTTCATTTACTATTTCTCAAACACTTGCAGCAAAATATGACTAATATGTAATAATGACATTTCAAATAAGGAGGCAACATACATTGCACATGTAGGCCAACTGTAAAGAGAAGTACTGTTACTTGAGGTGCTGTAATACATTGTCAATCTTTTTACCATTGGTTTTCAGAAAATGATTGGCCATTACACCACTTCTGTACCTCAGTTGTTGAATAATCCTATTCTGTGATATGCTGTGGAAACTGTTATCTTTTTCCCCGTTCAATAACAATTGATATACATATTAATGGTAAAGGTGGACGTCAAAATGAAATAAAAAGATTGAGATGGGTTACAGCTTTGAATCACGTTCTTCTCAATGTCCTTCCTGTGGGCGGCAGGTAGCCTAGCGGCTAGAGAGGCAAGCCAGCAGCCGGAGGGTTTCTGGTGTCAAATCCGAGATGCCATTGCCTGCCATTGTGGGCACTTAAGGCATTTAGCCCGCCACAACAACAGCTCCCAGGGCGCTCAGTGAGGCAGCCCCCAAAACCTCTCCAAAAACACATGTACAGTGGGGCAAAAAAGTATTTAGTCAGCCACCAATTGTGCAAGTTCTCCCTTAAAAAGATGAGAGAGGCCTGTAATTTTCATCATAGGTACACTTCAACTATGACAGACAAAATTAGAAAAGAAATCCAGAAAATCACATTGTAGGATTATTCATGAATTTATTTGCAGATTATGGTGGAAAATAAGTATTTGGTCACCTACAAACAAGCAAGATTTCTGGCTCTCACAGACCTGTAACTTCTTCTTTAAGAGGCTCCTCTGTCCTCCACTCGTTACCTGTATTAATGGCATCTGTTTGAACTCGTTATCAGTATAAAAGACACCTGTCCACAACCTCAAACAGTCACACTCCAAACTCCACTATGGCCAAGACCAAAGAGATGTCAAAGGACACCAGAAACAAAATTGTAGACCTGCACCAGGCTGGGAAGACTGAATCTGCAATAGGTAAGCAGCTTGTTTTGAAGAAATCAAGTGTGGGAGCAATTATTACAAAATGGAAGACATACAAGACCACTGATAATCTCCCTCGATCTGGGGCTCCATGCAAGATCTCACCCCGTGGGGTCAAAATGATCACAAGAACGGTGAGCAAAAATCCCAGAACCACAAGGGGGGACCTAGTGAATGACCTGCAGAGAGCTGGGACCAAAGTAACAAAGCCTACCATCAGTAACACACTACGCCGCCAGGGACTCAAATGCAGTGCCAGACGTGTCCCCCTGCTTAAGCCAGTACATGTCCAGGCCCGTCTGAAGTTTGCTAGAGAGCATTTGGATGATCCAGAAGAAGATTGGGAGAATGTCATATGGTCAGATGAAACCAAAATATAACTTTTTGGTAAAAACTCAACTCGTCGTGTTTGGAGGACAAAGAATGCGGAGTTGCATCCAAAGAACACCATACCTACTGTGAAGCATGGGGGTGGAAACATCATGCTTTGGGGCTGTTTTTATGCAAAGAGACCAGGACGACTGATCCGTGTAAAGGAAAGAATGAATGAGGCCATGTATCGTGTGATTTTGAGTGAAAATCTTCCATCAGCAACGGCATTGAAGATGAAATGTGGCTGGGTCTTTCAGCATGACAATGATCCCAAACACACCGCCTGGGCCACGAAGGAGTGGCTTCATAAGAAGAATTTCAAGGTCCTGGAGTGGCCTAGCCAGTCTCCAGATCTCAACCCCATAGAAAATCTTTGGAGGGAGTTGAAAGTCTGTGTTGCCCAGCAACAGCCCCAAAATATCACTGCTCTAGAGGAGATCTGCATGGAGGAATGGGCCAAAATACCAGCAACAGTTTGTGAAAACCTTGTGAAGACAGAAAACATTTTGTTACAGAAAACATTTGACCTCTGTCATTGCCAACAAAGGGTATATAACAAAGTATTGAGAAACTTTTGTTATTGACCAAATACTTATTTTCCACCATAATCGGCAAAGAAATTCATTAAAACTCCTACAATGTGATTTTCTGGATTTTTTTTCTAATTTTGTCTGTCATAGTTGAAGTGTACCTATGATGACAATTACAGGCCTCTCATCTTTTTAAGTGGAAGAACTTGCACAATTGGTGGCTGACTAAATACTTTTTTGCCCCACTGTATGTACTCTATGTATGAACCAATAAAGTAATTTGTTTCTGTTCTGAGGTGTTTAGTCACCTTATTCAGCATTCAAGTGTGTATGCTCTCTGCTGATGATACAATTTGTTGATTTGATACGACATATCAATTTCCAGCTAACAGCTAATGGAGATATGCTACTCTGTTGTGTACTACACCTTGTCACTTTTAAATGGAGACGGTACAAAGTGTCAGTCACCTAGGGTGAGTTTATCTTGAAAGCTGGACTCAACAATGTCATGCTATTGCTGTTACACTATCATGTTGTCAATTTTGTCAGTGTTTTAACAAAGACCAATAAGCATATTTTTGCTTTTCAAACAAGTTTAATTTCACATGAAAAGTTTTTCATTTTGTATATTTATTTTCATTTTGCATCACTAATTCACAAAATTAACATTTGAGTCAGGAGTCAGTACTTTTGTCTCCTGTTTTACTTTAGGGAGTAAATCTGATTCCTGCTGGTTGTGAAACACTACCCCTATCTAGCCTGTATGGCTGTAGCAGTATCCCGGCTTAACAAATGCACAACACTTCTGACTCATAATGGCCACTAATATGTCCATTGACGGTAACCACATTCATCCCACATATCAAATCCCCTGTGAAAGAGACATGGTCCCTGTGCTGTCACAACCTATTATACATATCTGACCAGCTGACAGGGCCGAAACCTTAAACCAGCAATTCACCATTAGCATTAGAACATGAGTAATCAACTGGAATGAACCATTACAGAGCCCAAAACAAAGGCCAGTTGGTCCGAAGCTTTTCAAAGATACATATCTGATAGAGACAGATGAATGTCACGCACGCGCACATGCGCACGCACACATTCTTGTACAGCTAACCTTGTGGGGACACACAATTCCGTCCCATTCAAAATCCTATTTTCCCTAACCCCTAACCCTAAACCTAACCCATACTCTTACCCTTACATTAACCCTAACCTTAACCCTAACCCTAACCTTAACCCTAACCTTAACCCAAAAACCTAACCTTAACCCAAACCCTAAACATAACCCTAGCTCCTAACTGTTATGTATGGTACGACGTGCTTTACGTTGTTATGGTTTACGACAGTGCACTGCTTTACGGGTGAAAGGGTTGTCCAGAATGAGTGGCACATGTCATTAAACCACAGAGCGATGTACAATGTGAAACTGTGCAGATGTGCATTCTTTGACAGCTAAGCTAGAGATAACACTAACCCTAACCCTAAAACTAATCCTAGCTCCTAACCCTAACCCTTAACGTAATTCTAACCCAAACACTAATTCTAACCTTAACCCTAAACCCCCTGAAAATAGTATAATGTGCCCAGTTGGTCAAAACAAATGTTGCTTACTATTCTTATCACTTGAGAGGTAAAGTGTGCAGTGTTGGAAAAAGTACCCAATTGTCAATCTTGAGTAAAAGTAAAGATACCTTAATAGACAATTACTCAAGTAAAAGTGAAAGTCACTCAGTAAAATGCTACTTGAGTAAAAGTCTAAAAGTATTTGGTTTTTAAATATATCAAAAGTAAATGTAAGTGCTAAAATATACTTAAGTGTCAAAAGTAGAAATAAATCAATAATAATTTTACATTCCTTACATTAAGCAAACCAGACGACACAATTTTTCTTGTTTACGGATAGCCAGGGGCACACGCCAAAACTCAGACATAATGTGCAAATGAAGCATTTATGTTTAGTGAATTCGCAAGATCAGAGGCAGTAGAGCATGGATGTTCTCTTTATAAGTGAGTGAATTTGACAATTTTCCTGACCTGCTGATCATTCGAAATGTAGCAAGTTCTTTTGGGTGTCAGGGAAAATGTATGGAGTAAAAAGTACATTATTTTCTTTAGGAATGTAATGTGGTAAAAGTTGTCAAAAATATAAACAGTAAAGTACCCTAGTAAAGTCTAACAAAATAACTACTTAAGTAGTACTTTAAAGTATTTTTACTTAAGTACTTTACACCACTGAATGTGTGTTGAATCATTTGAATCACATGGGAATGGTATTTTCTAGTTCTGAGAAAATAGATACTGGCAAGTTGAATATGTATTGTCAGACTGAGTTTGACCTTGATGGACATGTTGACTTGGCTGACAAATAACAGACAAAAGTTATTTGTTGGTTAAAATGTTGAATGTACATGACGACACACATAAAATCTCTGGTGATATCAGTCTAACAAATGAGTGGTTTGTATGGGTGTGAGTGAGTGCATTAGCTTTTACAGTGAATAGTATCCTTGGTGTTGACTCGTTCCACAATAGAAATATAGAATTCTCTGGAGAGTCACCAAATGCATTCCAAAATGATTATACCTCTGTCCGGGGTTATTATTATTGAAATATTTACAGTGCTTTTCAGAATAGGTTGTAGAGAATCAGACAGAGGAGCAAGTGAGGTGGGAGTGAGAGGCTGTACACAATGAATTCAACAGCTTACTTTTTAAACTCATCGCAGGCAAACAAACGTGCTTTTCGAATCATTGCATATTTCACTTCAAAACTGCCGAGGTCAGCATGCTGTTTGCAAGATGGCATTTCCTTTGTACGCATTTGAACAGTGATCCTCACACTTTTGTTACAGTGACAATGGAAATATTCAATAATAGAAGACCTGCCAAATCTCCGGCGGGGCGAAAATCTACCCCCCCCCCCTCCACCGAACCATAGCGTTGATAACATTGTGATTATGCCTTTGTGTCTATCTGACGTGCCTATTGCACAGATCATTTCTGATCATAAACGTGCATGGGTCAACTGTTTCACGGTGACCCACCGGCCAGCCGACTCCATTTGTGCCTATGTTTCTAGAGACAGGTTGGGAGCAGGCAGCTTTAGCCTGAATCCATCTGTCTACATCAACCCTCTGATAGCTCACAGCCCATAGCTGGCTTAGTGCTGTAGCCTAGTACTGTATCAATGTCACTTTGACAAGAATTGCCCTGTTATCTGAATAGAGTTATAGGTCCCACTTCAAATAAACTTCAGTTCATAAAGGCCATATAGGCATTAGTGGTCTATGAAGGTTTGTGAAGGCTTGAAAGTCGTTATTTGTTGAAAGTGTGATCATAAGGGTTGTTCCATACTAATAATAATCAGTTATTTACAATTTGCATTTGTCCACAGATCACCTCGCGTATGAAATATTTTATGAATAAAGCAGTTGGGATATACTAAACAAAAATATGGAATTATTTTAAGGTGGTCATACCATGACTCGTTTAGCTATTTGATTTGGAATTTTATGACCTCTGTAAGTATATAAAAATATATAAAAAAACAATTATTGATATTGTATTTGGCCTTTACTGCTATAGCCCACAGAAACGCATTGAATAACAGATTAATAAATGCCAAAACATACAATCAAAAATCATTCTTAAGGATTAAGGTTTAGATGTGTCTGTCCTAAATCTAGGAAAGAAAGCTCAAGAATTATAAAAAAACAAAACATTTATGACACATATTTGACCCCTTTTTTGGGGGGCAAAAAGACAACTGCTTCCATACTTCCATTCATTTTATAAACCGGTACTCGGTTAACTTCAGATGAGTTCCGTGACACTTGTGGGGTCGTACAACAAAATGGAGAATACCATTGTGTTCGTGAGAGTCTCATCTTTCCATTGAGCGGTATATCGTCTGTAGGCCAAACCGTTCGAATGCTACACATGTTTTTTTGTAGGAAGACTGATCTTTGGGATGTTTCCTGGTCTCATAAACAGCGCTGTACCTCTGCCACTATCCACCGCAGATGCGGAAGACCGACATAGGCGGATGAGGTGGATTGAAACAGCAGATAAATGTTAACATAATCTTTCAAGTCTGCTTGATTCACAGGTATGTATATATCATTCCCTCCCTGAATCAATACAACCACATTGTAGATTTGCTTAGTTAACACTAACAGTGACAAATAGCATTGTGTCGATAAATCTCTCTCTGTCATCACTCATTCTGTAAAATCATTCATATTCTGACAATTCTGACAATCTCTGAAACGGACTTAGATAGCAATACATGGTTAGAAGTTCTAAAGAAAATACAGAAATACCAAAGGTGGAGGTATGGCTGTTTATATTCAGAACCACATTCCTGTAAAGCTTAGAGAGGAGCTCATGTTAAATACTCTTGAGGTAATATGGCTACAGGTTCATCTGCCTCACCTAAAGCCCATTCTGATAGGAAGCTGCTATAGACCACCAAGTGCTAACAGTCAGTTTCTGGATAACGTGTGAAATGCTTGATTATGTATGTGATATCAATGAAATTGAAATTGCTTATCCCAGTTACTAATAAGCATGCACCCATTAAGAAAATGACTGTAAAAAATGTTAAATTCCCGTGGATTAATAAGGAATTGAAAAATGGTATGGTTGAGAGGGATGAGCCAGAATAAATGGTAAATAGGTCTGGCTGTACAACCAATTGGCAAACGTACTGCAAATTGAGAAATCATGCTAGTCGCACTGAATAAAAAGAAGAAAAACTACACTATGAAACAAAGTTAAATGACACAAAAAATGATAGTAAAAAGCTTTGGAGCACCTTACATTATATTTTTGGCAAAAAAAGCAAACTCGGCTCCATCATTAATTGAATCAGATGGCTCATTCGTCACAAAACCCACTGATATTGCCAAATAATTTAATTATTATTTAATTGGCAAGATTAGAAAACTTAGGCATGACATGCCAGTAACAAACGCTGGCACGACACATCCAAGTATGTCTGACCAAATTCTGAAAGACAAGCATTTTGATTTTGAATTATGCAAAATAAGTGTGGAAGAGGTGACAAAAAGAATTGCTGTCTATCAACAATGACAAGCCACCGGGGTCTGACAGCTTGGATGGAAAATGACTGAGGATAATAGCTGACAGCATTGCCACTCTCTTTGACATATCTTCAACTTAAGCCTACTCTAAAGTGTGTGCCCTCAGGCCTGGAGGGAAGCCAAATGTATCCCCCTACCTAAGAATAGTAAAGCCTCCTTTACTGGCTCAAATAGCCGACCAATGAGTTATCAACCCTTAATAAACTTACAATACAATACTATTTTACAGTAAACAAATTGACAACATATTTTCAGCACAAATTGATTAAAAAAAAGATTGTGGGGGCTTTTTTGTTAGACTTCAGTGCGGAAAAACATATACTGTATGTTATGGCTTTACATCCTCTGCTATATTGTGGATAAAGAGTTACCTGTCTAACAGAACAGAGGGTGTTCTTTATAATGGACAACAAAATTCAGAATTCCCCAGGGGAGCAGTCTAGGCCCCTTACTTTTTTCAATCTTTACTAATGTCATGCCACTGGCTTTGAATAAAGCTACATGGAACTCTATTCCACATCAAGTAACTCATGCAAGCAGTAAAATTAGATTTGAAAAACAGATAAAAATACACCTTATGGAACAGTGGGGACTGTGAAGCAACACAAACGTAGGCACAGACACATGCACACAAACACACAATAATATATACGCACTATACACACACATATACACATGGATTTTGTGTGTAGATATGTGGTGATAGAGTAGGGGCTGTTGCAAATGTATTGTAATGTTTAAAAAAAATATAACTACCTTATTTTCTGGACCCCAGGCTCACATAATAAATACAAATACCTCTGCTTTCATTATTCACACCATTGCCCTCATCAACTCAGCACCTGTGATATTAGTTGACATGGATATAGTGGTGTCAGTAATACTATAGCTTGTTTCCTCACACCTCTGACTGCTGTAACTGCTCTCCTCTCACTGTTTATCACACCTGCATTATATCAATCTATCTGTCTCGTCTCTCAATGCATACTCCAAAAACAGAGAGCCAACATCCAGATCTACTTTTCTTATATGTCCTATACAGTGGGGTAAGTTTACTTCTGAGTGACATTGTATCAGGTGTAGAGCGTGTAGGTTATCCTTCCCTCAGGGTTGGCTAGTTCTCTGTCCATCCTAATATCCCTCAGCACCTGTCATCTCAACCTCATATCCCCACTAAACACCTGATCTCCACTCTGTCACACACAGCGGCGCCGTGCATATATGTTTTAATAAATGATTATGGGTAGCCTGTGGCTAGATAGACTCTGCACCTGGAGAGCATTCCTCTATGGTTACTAGGCTGTGTTTGTTGTTTAGTGAACGTGTATGTTTTCATCCTATTTGATGTACAAAAGACATGACAGTACAGGCCTCTGACCTATAATATGTGTGTCGCAAATTGCACCCTATTTCCTTCATAGTGTACTAAATTTGAAAAAATATAGTGCACCATAAAGGAAATAGTGTGCCCTTTGGCCATTTGGGTCATAACTGGGTCCTGTGTTTAAGGAGTCACACAGTGAGGGTGAAACAATTCCTTTGGAGTTTTTGAAAAATGTGTCAAGTTCATTTTTCAACTTGGCATGTACATATAGGCCTTGAAAAATCCAGGTGAGTGCACTACTTTTGACCATAGTCCTGTGAGCCCAGGTAAAAAGAAGTAGGCCTACGCTATGGAATAGAGTGCCATTTGGGATACACACATAGTATGTTTTTTCATTCAGTGAGAGAGCAGTCAGCTCTCTGAATAGTAATAGCTTGGTACTGCTGGGATATCTGTGTCACAGAGGAGCCATCTGTGGAGGCTGAGGGTGGACATGGTAGATGGTGAGAAAGGTGAAACTGCCATTCACAAGGCTCTGATCCCCCCGAGAGAGAGAGAGAGAGAGAGAGAGAGAGAGAGAGAGAGAGAGAGAGAGAGAGAGAGAGAGAGAGAGAGAGAGAGAGAGAGAGAGAGAGAGAGAGAATTTACCCGCATTCACTCCCTATTCTGCTCTTGAACTTGATATACGGTAGAGGAAATTGTCTGCAATTGTAAATTATTTACAACTTTACCCATGCATTGTAAATAATGCCTATATTCTTCAACCTGATAGGGTATAGCCTACTGCACCCCTTTTAAAATCTTAGAACAAATTTTGTGTTATCTGAGCAAGTGGTTAACACCAGTTCAGTTGAGGTTAATAATCAGGGGCGCAACTTTCACTTGGGACGAGGGGGAACATGAACACCCATCATTCTGAAATTGAATTTTTGTCCCCCCCCCCAATTTTATAATTGCACTGTGATTCATGACACGACACCGGTGTGCTTTAAGACCATGAGGATGCCTCAGAGCGGTTGGGTAGGCTGTTTTCCGGTTTCAGCCGGCTGGATTTAGGACCGCACAAACACCACAGAGCAGAACAAGTGGACAGGCTGTGTGAAGGCAAAGCTTCTGAGAAGCAGCCATATAGGTCCAGCACGGGAGAGATGAATAGAGGCGGATGCTATCTGTGTTGCACTTTTTCTTAAAGTTTTAAAAGCAAGCAGAGCAGAAACTTGCTACTCTTTAGTTGACTGATCTAGCAGCTGAAGTCAATTCTGTTTGACAGAGCTAGTAATGCAACTGATATGTTACGTTAGCTAATGTTTCATCCCCTCTAAACTGAATTGAACGAACTACTAGCAACTAGTTAGCTAGCAAGTATAGTATATTCGGAAAGTATTCAGACCTCTTGACATTTTCAACATTGTGTTATGTTACAGCCTTATTCTAAAATGTATTAAATTGTTTTTTTCCCATCATCAATCTACACATAATACCCCATAATGACAAAGCAAACTGTTTTTAGAATTTATTTGCAAATGTATTAAAAATAAAAAACTGAAATATAACATTTACAGAAGTATTCAGACCCTTTAATTAGTACCTTGTTGAAGCACCTTTAGCAGCAACTACAGCTTCGAGTCTTCTTGGGTATGACACTACAAGCTTGGCACACCAGCACTTGGGAAGTTCCTTCCATTATTCTCTGCAGATCCTCTCAAACTATGTCAGGTTGGATGTGGAGCGTTGCTGCACAGCTCTTTTCAAGTTTCTCCAGAGATGTTCCATCGGGTTCGAGTTTGGGCTCTGGCTGGACCTCTCAAGGACATTCAGAGACTTTTCCCGAAGCCACTCCTGCATTGTCTTGGCTGTGTGCTTAGGGTCGTTGTCCTGTTGGAAGGTAAACATTCACCCTAGTCTGAGATCCATGAGCACTCTGGAGCTGGTTATTGTCAAGGATCTTTCTGTACTTTGCTCCATTCATTTTTCCCTCGATCCTAACTAGTCTCCCAGTCCCTGCAACTGAGAAACATCCCCACAGCATAATGCTGCCACTACCATGCTTCACTGTAGGCATGATGCCAGGTTTCCTCTAGACGTGACTCTTGGCATTCAGGCCAAAGAGTTCAATCTTGGTTTCATCAGACCAGAGAATATTGTTTCTCATGGTCTGAGAGTCTTTAGGTGCCTTTTAGCAAACTCCAAGCAGGCTGTCATGTGCCTTTTACAGATGTGCTTCCGTCTGGCCACTCTACCATAAAGGCTGGATTGGTGGAATGCTGTATAGATGTTTGCTCTTCTGGAAAGTTCTCCCATCTTCACAGAGGAACTCTGAAGCTCTGTCAGAGTGACCATTGGGTTGTTACTCATAACCTGCACCAAGGCCCTTCTCCCCCAATTGCAAAGTTTGGCCTCCAAACTTCTTCCATTTAGGGATGATGGAGGCCACTGTGTTCTTGGGGACCTTCAATGCTGCAGACATTTTTTTGGTACCCTTTGCCAGATCTGTGCCTCGTCACAATCCTGTCTCTGAGCTCTACGGACAATTCCTTCAACCTCATGGCTTGGTTTTTGCTCTGACATCCACTGTCAACTGTGGGACCTTATATACCTTTCCAAATCATGTCCAATCAATTGAATTTACCACGGGGAGACTGCAATCATGTTGTAGAAACATCTCAAGGGTGATTAATGGGAACAGGATGCACCTGAGCTCAATTTCAAGTCGCATAGCAAAGGGTCTGAATACTTATGTAAATAAGTATCCCACTTTTTAGTTATTTTTATTTTTTATAAATGTACAACAATTTCTTAAAACCTGTTTTCACTTTGTCATTATGGGGTATTGTGTGCATATCAATAAGGGGGGGGGGGGGAATGATTTAAGCTATTTTAGAATATTGCTGTAATGTAACAAAATGCGGAAAAAGTCAAGGGGTCTGAATACTTTCCGAATGCACTGTCGCTACCACAGCCAGTTCAGCTCTAGCGAGCCTCTAGCTATCTGTCTCACTAACTTTAGCTATTATTTTTGCCTCAATCACACTAGACCTGAATCAAACAATGAAACCAGCAGCCAAACAATTGAACACCGATATTCTGATGTTCTTTCAGTACACTGTGAGTTTTATTAGTCAGTATAGCAACGTAGCGTTATTGATCTGTCAGTTTCCCTAGCTAATTCCTTACTTTTCAGACTGAGTGGTGTGTGTTGGGTTCGGGCGCTGCAGGTTTGGAAAACCTGGCCATGGACCCCTAGGAGCAGGACGGGGTGATCCAGCTATATTGTGTGCAAGTAAAAAGAGCTCTACAGTACTATTACGCATGTGATATGAATTACATGGAGGGTGTACTGTTTCTGGGTGTTAATGTGTGGGTGAATGTGTTTTTTTATAAAACTTTTGTTTTCCAAACCTTTCCCTTGAGACATTAAAAAAAGAATATGGGAAGGAAGTTGGGGAGAGAGTTATTGACTAGACTGGTGGGGTTCAGGCGTGCTGGCGGCTTGGGATGGCAGAAATTGAATGTAGAGGATGTCTAAATCAAGACAATCAAAAATATTTGTACTTTATTTGTAAGAGTTGTTCATTTGTTAGGCTATTGGTTAAAGATATTTGATTATTGAATTATTGATTATTGAATTATCATTGATTTAGTTCAGTCTTATCAATCACTTAAACATATTTAATAAGGATCTCTTCCCTAGCTTGATGACTGTGGGAATTTTTGCTTACTTTTTGTTCTAAATCGAGACAGCTGGAAGGGCCATAGGTCATATTAGATTGTGTAGAAAGTCAGGAAATTAGCTTTAGAGGTCCCCAAAGATGGGAGGACCCCAAGACCCCCCCCCCCACCACCAAGTTGCCCCCTCCCCCCCTCTTCTAAAACCAAAGTTGCGCCCCTGTTAATAATACAGTCCGCAGTGCAGGATGATGATATTTAAGATGACAAACGCATGCATCTCCTCCTATCTGCAGCTGCACCTATTATCAGTAACCTCTAATATAAATATTTAAATCTACTGCTCGGACAATACAATCTTCACTAGAGGCAATTCGTCTCCTTAAAGATTTCATTTGCATGGGGAGAGGGACCATGCATCATCACGCCATTTCTGAAACCAAATATGAATCAATTGTGAGGAGGCCTGAATTGTCCCGAAGCTGGCAGGCTGTCGTATATACATACAGCAAGGCCATAGACTTAAACTGTGATGTACATATTCACCCCTATAGTAAGGACAAAAGTCACAAGATAATTCAGCTTTGGCATCAAAATTCATTATTAAGGGGCAAGACCTGCCCTTATCACTCTTTAGCACAGAGCCTATCTGCTGTGGAAATCATGCGCCTCACCGCTCCATTCAGCCAGTTGACCTTGACTGGCCATTGCACCTACTACTTAACCACAACCCTATATGGTGTCTGTCTGGGCAGAAATGAATGGGAGCCGATAATATGTAGACTACACTAATACACTGTTAATGATATTCATTGAGCAGAAACGTCAAATGTGGGCTATTATTAAAGATTGTATATATCATTAAACTTTCCTTCATTTGACTTAATTTGTCAGCATTCTTTTCATCGTTGCTTAGTACTGCCATTAGAGGCCTTTCGTTGGCCTTTTACTGTGCTGACATCATGACAAAATTACACTGTCCAGAATAGTGGTGTTACACTGTCTGAGTCCTGAGTCCTAAATGGCACCCTATTCCCTATATTGCGCACTACTTTTGACCAGGGCCTAGAGGATGTCGAGGGGCCCATAGGGCTCTGCTCAAAATAAGTGCACTATATAGGGAATAGGGTACCATTTGGGACTCAACCACTGACTGTACAGCAGCTAGATTGTGATGCATGCAATGGGTGCAATCACACACACACACACGCACACATGCACGCACACACACAAATTCACTTATCTGTGTATTAAAGTAGTCAAACTTTAGTATTTGGTCCCATATTCCTAGCACACAATGATTACATCAAGTTTGTGGCTCTACAAATTGGATGCATTTGCTATTTGTTTTGGTTGTGTTTCGGATTATTTTGTGCCCAATACAAATGTATGGTAAATAATGTATTGGGTCATGTTGGTGTCACTTTTATTGTAAATAAAAATAGAATATGTTTCTAAATAATTCTACTAATAATGTTAATCCTACCATGATCATGGACAGTACTGAATGAATCGCGAATAACGCTGAGTGACAAAATTACAGACATACAAATATCATACCCCCAAGACATTTTTTTTATGTTGACATGTGCGTCTGTAACTTTCTCACTCATCATTATTCACGATTCATTCAGGACTATCCATAATCAAACACAAGCAGCAAATGCATCCAACTAGTTTGAAGAGTCACAAGCGTGATGTAATCATTGCATATTTGGAATATAGGACCAGATACTAAACTTTTAATATTTTAATACACATAAGTGAATACTTTCGGTCGGAAAAATAACAAAAATTGTTGTAATTTCTAGATGGTTCACCCGATATGGATGGAAATACCCTCAAACCCTTAAACCTGCATTTTAACCCCATATTAATTGTATCATTTCAAATACAAAGTACTGGAGTACAGTGCCAAAATAATAATACAAAATGCTTCTCTGTCCTAATAACTACAGAGGGCACTGTATACCCTCCTCTGCTCTGACTGATACTAAACATTATATGACCATGAAATCCGCCCCCCTCCCCCGCGCACAGCACCCTGCCCGCCTGGCACACGCTGGCACACCATTGTTCAGAAATTATGTCTCAGGGCAGCTGGTTGATATGATAATGGAGAGTAACTGATGAACCATTGTTTGTGTTTCTGTGTGTGGTGTGTGACTCAGCACTACAAGAACAGATACATTAAATGTACATCTTACTACCACTGAACCATATTTGCATTTCGTCCCCTTCAATTTCTCCTAGGGAAGAGATGCTAAAAATGTGTAATACTGTACTTCACAAGGGTGTGAATTGGTAATCACTTCAACAAGCATACCAACCAGCATACCAACCAGCATACCAACCAGCATACCAACCAGCATACCAACCAGCATCCCACTGCTGGTGTATCTCTGAAGATAAGCATGGTTGGTTCTGGTCAGTCCCTGGATGGGAGACCAGACGCTGCAGGAAGTGGTGTCAGAGGGCCAGTCACTCTTTCCTCTGGTCTATAAACAATATCCCAATGTCCCAGGGCAGTGATTGGGGACATTGTCCTGTTTTGGGAGCCGTCTCTCGAATGGGATGTTAAACAGGTGTCCTGACTCTGTGGTCACTAAAGATCCCATGGCACTTATCCTAAGAGTAGGGGTGTTAACCCTGGTGTCCTGGCTAAATTCCCAATCTGATCCTCGTACTATTGTGGCCACCTAATCACCCCCAGCTGCTAATAGAAACATTCATCCCCCTGTAACTATTGTTGTAAATGAGAATGTGTTCTCAGTCAACTTACCAGGTAATTTTGCACGCCCAATTTTTCAGTTTTTGATTTGTTAAAAAAGTTTGAAATATCCAATAAATGTCGTTCCACTTCATGATTGTGTCCCACTTGTTGTTGATTCTTCACAAAAAAATACAGTTTTATATCTTTATGTTTGAAGCCTGAAATGTGGCAAAAGGTTGCAAAGTTCAAGGGGGCCGAATACTTTCGCAAGGCACTGTAGTTTACATGTCGTAAACAATATAAGACAACCCAGTCTGTTTTGCCCCATAGTTGTGCACAAGCCAGTTTTGTTGCTAAACAACCAGTCTATAAGCTTCCACTTTCAGGTGTTTCTTGGGCACCCTCTTTTCCTTGTCCCCTGTGTTCCAAGTTCAGTCTTGACTACGGTTGCACATTTTGGGGAATATTCAGAGGTGGAAACTTTCCGTGGGAATTAACGGGAATATATGGGAATTAATGGGAATAAATGCAAATTAATATTTATACCATTTAAATGTAGATTTTTTTGCATTGGATATATTTACCATATCATAAGGAGACAGAAACATAAACCTTTTACCTTATCATAAGTAGATATAATTACAAATGATTCAATCATTCCAATAAATTTTTTTTTAACAATTTGGTTATGAATTTAACTTTAATTAAATTAGTTGACTCTTCACATGGGATGATTTCACTGAACAACAAAAGAAAGGGAATATTGAATGATCCCAATGATCCATCGCATCTCCCAAAAATGTTTTCAACATACATCTGTAAAATGATAGTCTAGAAACTAAGCTTTGGTTGTCTTCCTCTCAGGCTTCCATGTCTTCTCCCTGGACCTCCTCAATGTCCACCTCTTGAACATTAGACTCTGGGGCCTCATCTTCACTGTCACTGTCTACTTTCCTTGTTGAGGATGGCTCGTTGTCAGGCTCAAAATGACTCAAATTTGCCTGGATGGCCACCAATTTTTCAACCCTTGTATTGGTCAGCCTGGTCAAAGTTCGTGCTTTGGTGTGTGTGTTCCCAAACAAGACCAGTTGTGCTCTGAGGCATCTGATATTTGTGGGATTTGGAGGATAATGGAGGCAACAGGAGAAAGAGCCTCAGATCCACAAAGTCCCTTTCACCAGGTGGCTGATGAGATCTGTTGGTACGACTGCCATATTGCAACTCCATCCCAAAGCATTTCTCTGACTACGTTCCTCCATTGAGGAAAAAAACTTCTGATTTGAGGAGGACCGTGAGCTGTTGCTATCAATAAAGTGTCTGATTCATCATTTTCACCATAAATATTAACCTCTTTTGTCAGAGGATGCTTGTTGTGAGCGCCGAGGGAACTTTATGCACTTGGCCAGATGATTCTGCATCTTTGTTGTATTCTTCACATATAATTTGGCACAGGATTTGCAAATGTACACAGCTTTTCCTTCTACATTAGCTGCAGTGAAATGTCTCCACACATCAGATAGTACCCGTCACATTTTCCTGGAAAGATTAGAGTAATTTTTTTCAAAAATACAATTCCTTGTACAGAGAAATAGTTAAGATTAAGATAGATTAAAGTTTGATTAAACAACTCCTTTGTAAGATACGTGTTTTAAAATGAAACATGTATTGTGAATTAACACTCAGTTAGCAGGCTCAAGCAAGCTAAAACCAACATGGTAGCAAAACCTAACGTGCAGAAAATGTTAACAAAGTTAGAAATGTTTTAAACACATTTTGCTGTAGGCTACTATTTACTAGTTAACAAAAACATCATGTATGTCATGTCAAATATATTCACCCCACCCAGTATTGAAATTAAAACTTACAAGAAAGCATGTAGTCCTTGGCTCAGACAGTGTAGTAGTGTGGGCTCAATAGCATCTCATTAGTGTGCAAGATCTTGAGAATCAGCTGTACATGTGATGGAAGAATGCACTGTGCATGCAATTCAATTCCATTGAATTGGGGATAGATTAACCAACATATCCCACAAAATCTAGAATTGCCTTATGTGTATCCCACAAAAAAGCTCCACTGTTATGAGCAAACCTTTTTGATGAATTTTAGCAAAATTCCCCAAATTCCAGGGCTTAACTTTACAGCCAACTCGGGCCACCCCAAGGACTGTGGGCTTTCGTTCTCCATGGCTGACGTGAGTAAGACAGTTAAGCGTGTTAATCCTTGCAGGGCTGGCGGCCCAGACGGCATCCCTAGTCGCGTCCTCAGAGCATGCTCAGACCAGGTGGCTGGAGTGTTTATGGACATATTTAATCTCTCCCTATCCCAGTCTGTTGTCCCCCCAATTTCTTTCAGATGTCCACCATTGTTCCTGTACCCAAGAAAGTGAAGGTAACTAAACTAAATGACTATCGCCCCGTAGCACTCACTTCTGTCATCATGAAGTGATTAAAGAGGCTAGTTAAGGCTCACATCACCTCCACCTTACCCAAAACCCTAGACCCACTGCAATTGGTATACCGCCCCAATAGATCCATGGATGATGCAATTGCACTCCACACTGCCCTTTCCCATCTGGACAAGAGGAATACCTATGTAAGAATGCTGTTCATTTTTACAGCTCAACCTTCAACACCATAGTAACTTCCAAGCTCATCATTAAGCTTGGGGCCCTGGGTCTGAACCCCACCCTTTGCAACTGGGTCCTGGACTTCCTGACCGGAGGCTACCAGGTGGTGAAGGTAGGCAACAACACCTCCACTACGCTGATCCTCAACACAAGGCCCCTCAAGGGTGCATGCTCAGCCCCCTCCTGTACACCCTGTTCACCCATGACTTTGTGGCCACGCACGCCACCAACCCAATCATCAAGTTTGCAGATGACACAACATTGCCAACAATGACAAGACAATGATGAGACAGCCTACAGGGAGGAGGTGAGGGACCTGGCGGAGTGGTGCCAGGAAATTACCCACTCCCTCAACCTCAACAAAACGAAGGAGCTGATTGTGTACTTCAGGAGACAGCAGAGGTAGCACGCCCCTATCCACATCCTCAAATCAAATCAAATGTTATTTGTCACATACACATGGTTAGCAGATGTTAACCTGCGAGTGTAGCGAAATACTTGTGCTTCTAGTTCCGATCATACAGTAATATCCAACAAGTAATCTAACCTAACAATTTCACAACAACTACATACCTTATGCACACAAGTGTAAAGGAATGGATAAGAATATGTACATAAAAATATATCAATGAGTGATGGCCGAACGGCATAGTCAAGATGCAGTAGATGGTATAGAGTACAGTATATACATATGAGATGAGTAATGTAGGGTATGAAAACATTATATAAAGTGGCATTGATTAAAGTGGCTAGTGATACATTTAATTACATCAAGATTGTGATTGCGTTGTCTCTGGACCTATTGGGGCGGTAAGCAAATTGGAGTGGGTCTAGGGTGTCAGGTGATATGGTCCTTGACTAGTCTCTCAAAGCACTTCATGATGACGGAAGTGAGTGCTACAGGGCGGTTGTAATGCTCCGGGTGTCGTGGGTGTGGAGTCAAACGCAGGAGACAGAGAGTGCAATGCTGTGCTCTTTAACCTGTTGATCCTACCCCCTACTTTTTCGAACATTCTGTTAAAAATCTTGCAACATTTCAGCGCCCTGCTACTCATGCCAGGAATATAGTATATGCATATTATTAGTATGTGTGGATAGAAAACACTCAGCATTTTCTAAAACTGGTTAAATCACGGCTGTGACTATAACAGAACGTGCGTTTCATCGAAAAGCGCAGGAAAATCTGATCACTGAAAACTGGAAAATATATCAATGTGCCACTTGAATGTATTGTTGAATAGAAACCACATTACCTGGAGCCGAGGTTGCAATACCTACAGCTTCCACACGATGTCAACAGTCTTGTCATTTGCCTACGATTTGTTTCTTGGTCAAACGAACAAGAGACAGCCCATTTCTTCGGGTCTCCAACAGGATATTTTGGTTGAGATTTATCCGGACATTATTTGAAGATGTAGAGCTATAGAATATACATTGCCCCGTGATCAATTGATCTATTATTAACGTTTACTAATACCTAAAGTTGCATTACAAAAGTATTTTGAAGTGTTTTGTGAAAGTTTATCATCCACTTTTTTATTTAAAAAAATTACGTTGCGTTGTAAAACGCTGTTTTTTTCCTTGATCACACAGTCTTCATAGATCGATATCTAGGCTATATATGGACCGATTTAATCGGAAAAAAATACCCAATAGTGATGTTTATGGGACATCTAGGAGTGCCAAAAAGAAGATCGTCAAAGGTAATGAATGTTTTATATTTTATTTCTACATTTTGTGTAGCGCCGACTATGCTAATTATTTTGTTTATGTCCCCTGCGGGTCTTTAGGGGTGTTGCATGCTATCAGATAATAGCTTCTCATGCTTTCGCCGAAAAGCATTTTAAAAATCTGACTTGTTGGCTGGATTCACAACGAGTGTAGCTTTAATTCAGTACCCTGCATGTGTGTTTTAATGAACGTTTGAGTTTTATCGAGTGCTATTAACATTTAGCGTAGCGCATTTGCATTGCCAGATGTCTAGATGGGACGCCTGCGTGTCGGGTGGAGGTAAGAGGTTAATTGCACCAACGCACCACAGGGTGCTCACAATAATAATGGCCCCAAAACATAGGGAATGAAAAATGACTACTGAAAAATGCACGACCAGGAACTAACACGTTCCTCTACTACAGAGCCGAAGGTTACAATGATTAATCCCGCACAACAAACTGGTGTCTAAAGAAGCCCAACTAATCATCACAAACAGGTGCTACCAATAAACATACAAGGATGGCGAGGAAAGACAATCAGTGGCAGCTCATAGGCCGATGACGACGACCGCCGAGCGCCACCCGACCGGGAAGGGAAGCCACCCTCGGTCGGACTCATGACAGTACCCCCCCCCCCCCCCCCCGACGCGCGGCTCCCGCAGCGCGCCGACACCGGCCTCGAGGTCACCCCGGAGAACGAGGTGCAGGGTGATCCAGATGGAGGCGATGGAAATCCCTCAACATGGATGGATCCAAGATGTCCCCCACCGGTACCCAGCACCTCTCCTCCGGACCGTACCCCTCCCAGTCCACGAGGTACTGCAGGCCCCTCACCCGGCGTCTTGAGTCCAGAATGGCCCGGATCGTATATGCCGGGGACCCCTTGATGTCCAGAGGGGGGGGGAGGGATCTCCGGCACCTCACTGTCCTGCAGGGGACCAGCTACCACCGGCCTGAGGAGAGACACATGAAACGAGGGGTTAATACGATAATAGGAAGGGAGTTGTAATCGATAACACGCCTCGTTTATTCTCCTCAGGACTTTAAAGGGCCCTACACACTGCGGACCCAGCTTCCGGCAGGGCAAGCGGAGGGGTAGGTTTCGGGTCGAGAGCCAGACCCTGTCCCCCGGTACAAACACGGGGGCCTCACTGCGGTGGCGGTCAGCACTCCTCTTCTGCCGTCCACTCGCTTGTTGTAGAGATTCCTGGACGGCCCTCCAGGTCTCCTTGGAGCGCTGTACCCATTCCTCCACTGCAGGAGCTTCGGTCTGGCTCGGATGCCATGGTGCCAGGACCGGCTGGTACCCCAACACACACTGAAAAGGGGACACGTTAGTAGAGGAGTGGCGTAGTGAGTTCTGGGCCATTTCCGCCCAGGGAATGTATCGTGCCCACTCCCCTGGCCGATCCTGGCAATACGACCGCAGAAACCTACCCACCTCCTGGTTCACTCTCTCTACCTGCCCATTACTCTCTGGGTGATAACCGGAGGTCAGGCTGACAGAGACCCTCAAATGTTCCATGAAAGGCCCTCCAGACCCGGGACGTGAATTGGGGGCCCCGATCAGAAACGATGTCCTCCGGCACCCCGTAGTGCCGAAAGACATGGGTGAATAATGCCTCCGCAGTCTGTAGGGCTGTAGGGATACCGGGCAACGGGAGGAGATGGCAGGACTTAGAGAACCGATCCACAATCACTAGAACCGTGGTGTTCCCCTGAGACGGCGGAAGATCGGTCAGGACATCTACGGATAGATGTGACCATGGCCGTTGTGGAACGGGGAGGGGTTGTAAACTTCCCTCTAGGAAGGTGCCTAGGAGCCTTACTCTGGGCGCACACCGGACAGGAGGAAACATAACCCTTAACGTCCTTTGCCAAAGTAGGCCACCAATACCTCCCCCGAAGGCTCCCCGCTGTCCTCGTCACCCCAGGGTGACCCGAGGAGGGTAGGACGTGAGCCCACCGAATCAGTTTATCCCGAAAACCAAACGCCCCGCCGGACACTAAGGAGGCGCGGGTTCCGCCCGTAACGCCCGCTCGATGTCCGAGTCCACCTCCCATTCCACTGGTGCTACCAGTTTAGAGGCGGGAAGGATGGGAGTAGGTTCGGTGGACCCATCCTCCGTGTCGTAAAGACAGGACAGTGCGTCAGCCTTTACGTTCTGGGAGCCCGGTCTATACGACAATGTAAACCGGAACGGGGTGAAGAATATAGCCCACCTTGCCTGACGTGGGTTAAGTCTCCTAGCTGCCCGAATATACTCCAGATTCTGGTGGTCGGTCCAGATGAGAAAAGAGTAGTAGTTGGCAAAACCCAAAAACCGCTGCACCTCTTTTACCGTGGTCGGAGTCGGCCAATTACGCACGGCCCTAATGCGGTCGCCCTCCATCACCACCCCCGAGGTGGAAATGCGATAACCCAGAAAGGAGACGGCTCGTTTAGAGAACACGCATTTCTCAGCCTTTACGTATAGGTCATGCTCTAGCAGTCTACCAAGCACCTTACGTACCAGAGACACATGCGCGGTGGCAGAGTAGATCAGAATGTCATCGATATAAACCACCACTCCCTGTCCGCACAGGTCCCTGAGAATCTTGTCTACGAAGGATTGGAAGACGGCTGGAGCATTCTTTAACCCATATGGCATGACAAGGTACTCATAGTGGCCTGATGTGGTACTAAATGCGGTTTTCCACTCGTCTCCCTTCCGAATACGCACCAGACTATACGTGCTCCTGAGATCCAGTTTTGTGAAGAACTGCGCTCCGTGAAATGATTCCACCGCCGTAGCGATGAGAGGTAGAGGGTAACTATACCCCACTGTGATGGCGTTTAGACCTCTATAATCAATACACGGACGCAAACCTCCCTCCTTTTTCCTCACAAAAAAGAAACCAGAGGAGACGGGTGAGATGGAGGGCCGAATGTACCCCTGTCCCAGCGACTCTGTGACATATGTCTCCATCGCCAACATCTCCTCCTGGGACAACAGGTACACCTGACTCTTGGGAAGCGTAGCGTTTACCTGGAGATCTATCATACAATCCCTTCCCGGTCGATAAGGTGGTAATTAACATTCACTTTACTGAAAGCGATTGCCAAATCGGCATACTCAGGGGGAATGCACATGGTGGAACCCTGGTCTGGACTCTCCACCGACGTGGCACCGATGGAAACTCCCAAACACCTTCCAGAACACTCCTCTGATCACCCCTGGAGAACCCCGTCTCCACGAAATTTTAGGATTGTGCCGGGCCAGCCAGAGAATCCCCAGCACCACTGGAAACGCAGGCGAATCAATAATAAAAAGACTGATACGCTCCCTATGATTCCCCTGCGTCACCATGTCCAGTGGGACCGTGGTCTCCCTGACCATCCCTGACCCTAATGGCCGGCTATCTAGGGAGTGCACGGGAAAGGGAGAATCTATCGGCACAAGCAGAACCCCTAACTTAAGGGCGAGTCCGCAATCCATAAAGTTCCCAGCTGCACCTGAATCGACTAGCGCCCTATGCTGGGAAGAGGGGAAAAAGTTAAGACAAACATGTGGCCAACAAGGGGTTCTGGGTGAGTTTGATGCTGACTCACCTGGGGTGATCGAGAAGCATTCCGCCTGCCATCTCTACTCCCAGACGGACCCCCCCAGCACCGATCAGACGTGTGTCCTCTCCGATCACAGTTGGTGCAGGGAAGGCCTCCTCTTCCAATACCCCTCGGCACAGCCCCTCCCAACTCCATCGGAATGGGAGCGGAGGGGCTGGATGGTAGAACGCACAGGACCCTCTCCGAACGCCCGCGGGCAGCCAGCAGATTGTCCAGTCGAATAGACATGTCAATCAGCTCATCCAGTGACAGAGCGGTGTCCCGACACGCTAACTCCCTGCGGACGTCCTCCCGGAGACTACACCTGTAGTGGTCAATAAGGGCCCTGTCGTTCCACCCAGATCCTGCTGGCAAGGTCCGGAACTCCAGCGCGTAATCCTGGGCGCGCCTCCTCTCCTGCCTGAGATGAAATAGTCGTTCTCCCACCGCTCGGCCATCTGGAGGGTGATCAAACACGGCACGGAAGCGGCGGGAAAACTCTGGGTAGTGCTCCCGTGCTGAGTCTGGGCCATTCCAGACAGCATTCGCCCACTCCAGAGCACGACCCGTGAGGCAGGAGATGAGGACACTCACCCTCTCCGTTCCCGAGGGAGTGGGTCTGACGGTGGCCAGGTATAGCTCCAGCTGAAGCAAAAACCCCTGGCAACCCGCCGCCGCTCCATCATAAGCCCTTGGTAGCGTCAGACGGAGGGTGCTGGAGTCGGGAGATGGGGAGTCCGGAGCCGGGGGTGCCGAAGGTGGAGAGAGGAGACCACTCCTCTCCCATCGGTCCATTCTCTCCATTACTTGATCCATCGCGGATCCGATCCGATGGAGGACGGTGGTGTGGTGGAGGACCATCCTCCATCGATGGGAGAGTGTTGGCTGCTGCTCATGCTGACTCCATTCAATCTTTAGGTGCGCAATTCTGTAATGCCCCGGGTGTCGTGGGTGTGGAGTCAAACGCAGGAGACAGAGAGTGCAATGCTGTGCTCTTTAATTGCACCAACGCACCATAATAACGGCCCCAAAACACAGGGAATGAAAAATGACTACTGAAAAATGCACGACCAGGAACTAACACGTTCCTCTACTACAGAGGCGAAGGTTACAATGAATAATCCCGCACAACAAACAGGCGGGCCGGCTGTCTAAAGAAGCCAAACTAATCATCACAAACAGGTGCTACCAATAAACATACAAGGAGGGGGAGGAAAGACAATCAGTGGCAGCTAATAGGCGACGACCGCCGAGCGCCACCCGACCGGGAAGGGAAGCCACCCTCGGTCGGACTCATGACAGCGGTAGTCATTTAGCTCAGTTACCTTAGCTGTCTTGGGAACAGCAACAATGGTTGCCTTCTTGAAGCATGTGGGAACAGAAGACTGGGATAAGGATTGATTGAATATGTGCTCAAACACACCAGCCAGCTGGTCTGCGCATGCTCTGAGTACGCGGCCGGGGATGCTGTCTGGGCCTGCAGTCTTGCGAGGGTTAACACGTTTAAATGTTTTACTCATGTTGGCTGCAGTGAAGGAGAGCCTGCAGGTTTTGGTAGCGGGCTGTGTCAGTGGCACTGTATTGTCCTCAAAGCGAGCAAAGAAGTTGTTTAGTCTGTCTGAGACAGTGATTGTCCGTGATTGACTGTAGACCCTGCCACATACAGTGGGGAGAACAAGTGTTTGATACACTGCCAATTCCGTCTCTCACTTCAACTGTGAGAGACGGAATCTCTTTGCAAAAAATGCAAATTAATTACTTAAAAATCATACAATGTGATTTTCTGGATTTTTGTTTTAGATTCAGTCTCTCACAGCTGAAGTGTACCTATGATAAAAATTACAGACCTCTACGTGCTTTGTAAGTAGGAAAACCTGCAAAATCAGCAGTGTATCAAATACTTGTTCTCCCCACTGTACCTCTCGTGTCAGAGCCGTTGAATTGCGACTCCACTTTGTCTCTATACTGACGCTCAGCTTGTTTGATTGCCTTGCGGAGGGAATAGCTACACTGTTTGTATTCGGTCATGTTTCTGGTCACCTTGCCCTGATTAAAAGCAGTGGTTCGAGCTTTCAGTTTTGCACGAATGCTGCCATCAATACATAGATTCTGGTTGGGGAATGTTTTAATAGACGCTGTGGGTACAACATCACCAATGCACTTGCTAATAAACTCGCTCACCGAATCAGCGTATTCATCAATGTTGTTTTTCAATGTTATACGGAACATATCTGAGTCCACGTGATCGAAGCAATCTTGAAGCGTGGAATCCGATTGGTCGTACCAGCGTTGAACAGACCTGAGCACGGGTGCTTCCTGTTTTAGTCTCTGTCTATAGGTTGGGAGCAACAAAATGGAGTCGTGGTCAGATTTTCCAAAAGGAGGGCGGGGGAGGGCCTTATACAGTGAGGGAAAAAAGTATTGATCCCCTGCTGATTTTGTACATTTGCCCACTGACAAAGAAATGATCAGTCTATTATTGTATTTTATTTTAACAGTGAGAGACAGAATAACAACAAAAAAATCCAGAAAAACACATGTCCAGAAAAATGTTATAAATTGATTGGCATTTTAATGAGGGAAGTAAGTATTTGACCCCCTCTCAATCAGAAAGATGTACGACTCCCAGGTGTCTTTTATACAGGTAACGAGCTGAGATTAGGAGCAAAGGGAGTGCTCCTCATCTCAGTTTGTTACCTGTATAAAAAACACCTGTCCACAGAAGCAATCAATCAGATTCCAAACTCTCCACCATGGCCAAGACCAAAGTGCTCTCCAAGGATGTCAGGGACAAGATTGTAGACCTACACAAGGCTGGAATGGGCTACAAGACCATCGCCAAGCAGCTTGGTGAGAAGGTGACAAGAGTTGGTGAGATTTTCCCCTTGCTCAAGAAAGCACATATTCATGCCCGTCTGACGTTTGCCAACGAACATCTGAATGAATCAGAGGACAACTGGGTGAAAGTGTTGTGGTCAGATGAGGCCAAAATTGAGCTCTTTGGCATCAACTCAACTCGCCATGTTTGGAGGAGGAGGAATGCTGCCTATAACCCCAAGAACAACATCCCCACCGCATCAAAGGGCCGATGGACGGGGCCATGTACCGTCAAATCTTGGGTGAGAACCTCCTTCCCTCAGCCAGGGCATTGAAAATGGCTCGTGGATGGGTATTCCAGCATGACAATGACGCAAAACACACGACCAAGGCAACAAAGGAGAGGCTGAAGAAGAAGCACATTAAGGTACTGGAGTGGCCTAGCCAGTCTCCAGACCTTAATCCCATAGAAAATCTGTGGAGGGAGCTGAAGGTTCGAGTTGCCAAACGTCAGCCTCGAAACCTTAATGACTTGGAGAAGATCTGCAAAGAGGAGTGGGACAAAATCCCTCCTGAGATGTGTGCAAACCTGGTGGCCAACTACAAGAACCGTCTGACCTCTGTGATTGCCAACAAGGGTTTTGCCACCAAGTACTAAGTCATGTTTTGCAGAGGGGTCAAATACTTATTTCCCTCATTAAAATGCAAATGAATTTATACAATTTTTGACATGTGTTTTTCTGGATTTTGTTGTTGTTATTCTGTCTCTCACTGTTCAAATAAACCTACCATTACAATTATAGACTGATAATTTCTTTGTCAGTGGGCAAATGTACAAAATCAGCAGGGGATCAAATACTTTTTTCCCTCACTGTATGCATCGCAGAAGTTAGAATAACAATGATTCAGGGTTTTGCCAGCCCGGGTTGCGCAATTGATATGCTGATAGAATTTAGGGAGCCTTGTTTTCAGATTAGCCTTGTTAAAATCCCCAGATACAATAAATGCAGCCTCAGGATATGTGGTTTCCAGTTTACATAGAGTCGAGTGAAGTTCTTTCAGGGCTGTCAATGTGTCTGCGTGGGGGGGGAATATACACGACTGTGATTATGATCGAAGAGAATTCTCTTGGTAGATAACGCGGTCGGCATTTGATTGTGAGGAATTCTAAGTCAGGTGAACAAAAGGACTTGAATTCCTGTATGTTGTTATGATCACACCACGTGTCGTTTATCATAAGGCATAAGGGCGGGGGTGCCCTTCTTCTTACCAGAGAGATGGTTGTTTCTGTCGGTGCGATGCGTGAAGAAACCAGGTGGCTGTACCGACTCCGATAGCGGGTCTTGAGTGAGCCATGTTTCCGTGAAACAAAGAACGTTACAGTCTCTGATGTCTCTCTGGATGTCTCCATTGCTCGGATTTCGTCTACCTTGTTGTCAAGAGACTGGACATTGGCGAGTAGTATGGTTGGGAGCGGTGCGCGATGTGCCCGTCTACGGAGCCTGACCAGAAGACCGCTCTGTCTGCCCCTTCTACGGCACCATTGTTTTGGGTCACCGGCTGGGATCTGATCCATTGTCCTGGGTGGTGGACCAAACAGAGGATCCGCTTCGGGAAAGTCGTATTCGTGGTCATAATGTTGGTGAGTTGACGTTGCTCTTATATCCAATAGTTCCTCCCGACTGTATGTAACAAAACCTAAGATTTCCTGGGGTAACATTGTAAGAAATAACACATAAAACATCTAAATACTGCATAGTTTTCTAAAAACGCGAAGCGAGGCGGCCATCTCTGTCGGCGTACACATCACTGACAATCTGAAATAGTTCAACCACATAAACTGTTTGGTGAAGAAGAAGGCTGAAGAAATTGATCAGGCACCTAAGAACCTCACAAACTTTTACAGATGCGCCATAGAGAGCATCCTGTCGGGCTGTATCAGAAGATCATCAATGTCCTCAGCCACTACCACTCGGATACTCAACTTTGCACCTCAGAGGCTGCTGTGCTATGTACATAGACATGGAACACAGGTCACTTTAATAATGTTTACATATGGTTTTACCCTTTTCATTAGTGATTGTCATCAGGGCTGTCATTCACGTCAAACTTCTGAGGGGACACAAAGTAGGTGAGGATGGCTCAGGGAGGGTCATTATGTCTACTGTATTTTTATGTAACTGTTTATTTTCTGCATATCTATGCATACCTCTGTCTATATCCTGACTTGTGGTTCTTTAAAAAAATATTTTAAAAAATCTGGGTAAAAGACTGAAAGATTAGTTATTGCTTGCTTTTCATCCAACCTTTCCAGCAGGCATGCTAGCTAAGATAATCAAGTTAGAGTAGCTAGCTTGTCTGATAGACTGAGATTGCTTCTTGGTTGGTTGAGTTATAAGGTTGGGAGATTGGGAATCTATCTGTGCTCGCTCAAGCCAGTGGCTAGTACTATTACAGGGGAAAATATATGTATATGTAAACAGGAAAAATCTGAGAGTGTACGTGCCCCTGTGCCCCCTATGGGCATGACTTGTCATTGACTAACATAACAAGAGGAAAACTGCTGAGGCACTAACACATTTAGACATCTTACCTTGTATACTCTACTAACTCTCAACAGTTAGTTGAGACCCCAACTGAGTTCTAGTGGTCGGAGGCCCTGCGTGAAAGCATATAGACAGAGGCAGCACTGCGCACACACACACAACAGCAAAAGCATCTACTTCACAACTTCTCAGATCCTGCAGAGCTACACTCAATGTCAAAAGCTGGAAAATTGACAGATTTGTATCTGGATTGAGCAGCAGCATAAAGGTAGAACCCCCCCCCACCCCCCCCCCCACCCCGAAATGAGTCACACCTGTGACATCGCTGTTCGTCCCGTTTTGTTGTATAAACAAAGATGGGGGATAAATGAAGATGTCTTACTCAGGTTATTTACCAGGCTGTTTACCATTGAAAAAATTGTCACAGTTCCAGTCTGCTTAATCCAGGGTGGCTCTCCCATACACACCAATGCGATAGCAGCTAGGTCTGGTCTGCTTAGTTCAGGGGTGTCAAACTCATTCCAAGGAAGGCCTAGTGTTTTGCGGGCTTTACTTTTTCCTTTATTTTAGACCTAGAAAACGAGGTGAGGGGAGTTCTTTACTAATTAGTGACCTTAATTCATCAAACAAAAATAAGGGAGGAGTGAAAACCCCCGTATACTCGGCCCTCCATGTAATGAGTTTGACATGTCACTAAGGTCATTGACTGTATATGAAGCAGAAAAAAACATGAGGGAATGGGATATCTCACTCTGGTGTAAATGCCTTACAGTTGGATGCATTAAACATGTCTTTAAAACAGTTAGCTTTGCTGTAGAGGACAGAGATTTGTTAAAGTTCCAACAAAACACCCCAATGACCTAAACTGGGATATGCTTAACACCCCCCCCCCGGCCGTCCTACAATCTAAGATAGATGCTCTCAATCTCACACAAATTATCAAGGAACCTACCAGGTACAACCCCAAATCCATAAACACGGACACCCTCATAGATATCATCCTGACCAACTTGCCCTCGAAATACACCTCTGCTGTTTTCAACCAGGATCTCAGCGATCACTGCCTCATTGCCTGCATCCGTTATGGGTCCGTGGTCAAACGACCTCCACTCATCACTGTCAAACGCTCACTAAAACACTTCTGCGGCAGGCCTTCCTAATCGACCTGGCACGGGTATCCTGGAAGGATATTGACCTCACCCCATCGGTAAAGGATGCCTGGATATTCTTTAAAAATGCTTTCCTCACCATCTTAAATAAGCATGCCCCTTTCAAAAAATGTAGAACTAAGAACGCCATGTGGCGTACTGTACTTGCTTCGAATAGTTCCCGCGATATGCAACTTTTCAGGGAAGTCAAGAACCAATATACACAGTCTGTTAGGAGAGCAAAGGCTAGCTTTTGCAAACAGAAATTTGCATCCTGCAGCACTAATTCCAAAAGGTTTTGGGACACTAAAGTCCATGGAAAGTCCATGGAGAATAAGAGCACCTCTCAGTTGCCCACTGCACTGAGACTAGGAAACACTGTCACCACCAATAAATCCACAATAATTGAGAATTTCAATAAGCATTTCTCTACAGCTGGCCTTGCTTTCCACCTCGCTACTCCAACAACGGCCAACAGCTCTGCACCCCCCGCAGCACCTCAGCCATGCTCAAGGTCCTAAACGACATCATAACCGCCATCGATAAAAGACAGTACTGAGCAGCCATCTTCATCGACCTGGCCAAGGCTTTCGACTCTGTCATTCACCGTATTGTTATTGGCAGATTCAACAGCCTTGGTTTCTCAAATGACTGCCTCGCCTGGTTCACTAACTACTTCTCAGATAGAGTTCAGTGTGTCAAATCGGAGGACCTGTTGTCCGGACCTCTGGCAGTCTCTATGGGGGTGCCACAGGGTTCAATTCTCGAGCCGACTCTATTCTCTGTAAATATCAGTGATGTTGCTCTTGCTGCGGGTGATTCTTTGATCCACCTCTACACAGACGACACCATTCTGTATACATCTGGCCCTTCTTTGGACACTGTGTTAACAAACCTCCAAACAAGCTTTACTATGTTTGGGTTATCGTAACCTTGACATGCTTCTGTTCAATAGCACAAACGGGTTGTTTTACGTTCTGTGCCATTGAAGTTAAAAGATGGTATATTGCTTATGACCTGGCCAGGGTCCTGCTGAAAGTTGCTACAACCCTGGCTATTCTTTCCAGCGGTGGTCAGATTGGCCCCATACAAATCTAATGCTTTGTAGAGAAAATGCTTATTACTAGGATCTGATTACACATAATTGGCTCATGAAATTGCTAGACAAAAGCAGTAGCACCACAAGACACGTGAAAACATTGGCATATGTAAATGTTGAGACTGTTGAATGCCTCATTGAAAAAGTAACAACAAAGACACATTCACAGAAGCACAATCCCTGTCATCCTGTATACTTCTCACACATATTAGAAGTCTACAATTACATACAATACAGTATGGCCAATTTGGCATGGGCCACTAAACTATGGTGTCGACATAGCGATGCTGTACTTTGTAAAGACCTGTCATTCTTGCAGCACCATCTAGTGGTGAAAATATAACTTAGTAAAAATCATAAACATAAATCTTCTGATGACACTTTTGAGGTCCACAAAGGTTGCCTTTAAAAAGGTGAATGAAAAAATTGTATGACTCCTAAATATATATTTTTTATTTCCAAGGTTTTTTGTTGTTGTTTTTACCAGCTAGACAAGTTAAACAAAGACATGTACATGTATTGTATAGCTTAAATGAATCGATTCAGAAACAGAATCTCACAATAAAATATGCTTTCTTTTTTTTTCTCCCTAAATTGGCGATTAACAAAACCATAACATACCATTGTGACTAACACAAATATCAAATAGATTGGATACTAAAGGATTACATTAGAATTAATGGTAGCTACATGATACTGAAAATAAATATTGTTGTCAGTGATTCTACTACTCGTCATTGTTAAGGGATAGTTATAGTTGCTTGCTAACATATCTCAAGTTTTAAAAAGTAGCATAAATATCTGACAGATTTCACACAAACATAACAAATAAGAGCATAAAATGAAGTATATAAAAGCTCAACTGTTTAAAAAAGACAATGTTTTTCTGACTTTGGAAAAGAAACCTGGGAGACTTGATGACATCATGTCATCTTTTCCGGTATTACAAAAGCTTATTAAAATACTTATTTTTGAAACGGTGTACAAAGTATTTTAAGAACATGGTCATTGTCAAGTGCTTTCTCTTCTGGCTCAAAAAAAAACAAAAAAAAACTCATATAAACTTCTGACATATAAAATCCAAAATACATTTCTACATGACAGATGATGTAATGATGCGTTTTGTCTCCAGAATAACCTCAAAACAATGAAAGGCATTCATGCATAGCATATTGAACAGCTAAATTGTAGGCATGAGCAAGTTAGTAACATTATTTATTAGAATAGACCTTAAAATGCATTTGATTTTGAAGCATACTCCACCATATATGCACATTTGCAAAGCACCACAACACTGACAGTCCATTCTGTATTTGCTGTGTATTTAGACAAAATACATTCCTTTGACTCTGGATATGTGTAGAAATATATAGATGGGTTAGCTGATATCAAGAAAATGTCTGTGTGGTGATGTGATTCTGGATAGATAGAGAGCAACAATGACAGGAAGCTGCCGTGTGGGGAATCATAGGTGGCTTGTATCAGCTACTTTTCATTTGTTCTTGATGTCTTGTTTTGAGGGGTCATGGCTAAAATTTACTAGCTAGGTAACCAACAACTAACAATGCATTTGAGAGACAACAAGTGCTCATTGTGCAAATGTGCAGTTGAAGTCGGAAGTTTACATACTCCTTAACCAAATACATTTAAAAACTCTGCTTTTCATCATTCCTGACATTTAATCCTAGTAAAAATTCCATGTCTTAGGTCAGTTAGGATCACCACTTTATTTTAAGAATGTGAAATGTCAGAATAATAGTAGAGAGAATGATTTATTTCAGCTTTTATTTATTTCATCACATTCCCAGTGGGTCAGAAGTTTACATATACTCAATTAGTGTTTACCCTTCCACAAGCAAGTTGAGTGAATTTTGGCCCATTTCTCCTGACAGAGCTGGTGTAACGTCAGGTTTGTAGGCTTTCTTGCTCGCACACGCTTTTTCAGTTCTGCCCACAAATTTTCTATAGGATTGAGGTCAGGGCTCGGTGATGGCCACTCCAATACTTTGAATTTGTTGACATTAAGCCATTTTGCCACAACTTTGGAAGTATGCTTGGGATCATTGTCCATTTGGAAGACCCATTTGTGACCAAGTTTTAACTTCCTGACTGATGTCTTGAGATGTTGCTTCAATATATATACATACTTTTTCTTCCTCATGATGCCATCTATTTTGTGAAGTGCACCAGTCCCTCCTGCAGCAAAGCACCCCCACAGCATGATGCTGTCACCCCAATGCTTCACAGTTGGGATGGTGATCTTTGGCTTGCAAGCCTCCCCCTTTTTCCTCCAAACATAACAATGGTCATTATGGCCAAACAGTTATATTTTTGTGTCATCAGACCAGAGGACATTTCTCCAAAAAGTATGATCTTTGTCCCCATGTGCAGTTGCAAACCATAGTCTTTTTTTAATGGCAGTTTTGGAGCAGTGGCCTCTTCCTTGCTGAGTGGCCTTTCAGGTTATGTCGATAAAGGACTCGTTTTACTGTGGATTTAGATCCTTTTGTACCCGTTTCCTCCAGCATCTTCACAAGGTCCTTTGCTGTTGTTCTGGGATTGATTTGCACTTTTCGCACCAAAGTACGTTCATCTCTAGGAGACAGAACGCATCTCCTTCCTGAGCGGTTTGACGGCTGCATGGTCCCATGGTGTTTATACTTGCGTACTATTGCTTGTACAGATGAACGTGGTACCTTCAGGCATTTGGAAATTACTCCCAAGGATGAACCAGAGTTATGGAGGTCTACAATTTATTATCTGAGGTCTTGACTGATTTCTTTTGATTTTCCCATAATGTCAAGCAAAGAGGCACTGAGTTTGAAGGTAGGCCTTGAAATACATCCACAGGTACACCTCCAATTGACTCAAATGATGTCAATTAGCCTATCGGAAGCTTCTAAAGCCATGACATCATTTTCTGGAATTTTGCAAGCTGTTTAAAGGCACAGTCAACTTAGTGTATGTAAACTTCTGACCCACTGGAATTGTGATACAGTGAATTATAAGTGAAATAATCTGTCTATAAACAATTTTTGTAAAAATTACTTGTGTCATGCACAAAGTAAATGTCCTAACCGACTTGCCAAAACTATATTTTGTTAACAATACATTTGTGGAGTGGTTGAAAAACGAGTTCTAATGACTCCAACCTAAGTTCATGTAAACTTCCGACTTCAATTGTATATATGTTGTCAATAAACATTGGAGACGAAATATAGTTGACATGTCAACAATTAAGCCAACCCCGTTTGTTCTGCACCATAATCGCGCACGCATCGGTTTTGTTGCTAAAACAACCAACTAGTCTTATTGCCATGGTGATAAAATAATGGAGTCGTTCATCACAATCTGGCCATGGACAGAAGTATGGTACTTTCTAGACACAAATCATAAGAACTACCAACCACTGACCATGACCACTAACCTTACACCTGTCCTTACCCCTAAATGAAAAACAAAAATATGCTCATAAAATGTTGATATTTATTATCTTGCCAAAATGTTCCTTTCTATCATGACCATCTAGTGACTAGCGACTTCAGCCTGTGGTGTGGTCTGAAGGGGTTGTGTCCTGCCTCAGTGGGAGGAGCTACGGTCGTTGGCCACGTCCTGTAATCTGCGGAGCAGGGCCGTCTGGTTGTCCGGACACACCCTCTTGGGCGATGGCTCTTCCTCAAGCTGCATGCTGCGCTTCTTGGTGGGCGTCTCCCCGGTGCGGATCATACTGTTGATCTCCGCCAGGCGCTGCACAGACAGAGATAGAAATCATAGACACAGGTCAGGGGGGGGGGGATTCATCATCATCACACGTCAGGTATGGTATGATTAAAGACTCACTGTCAGGGTTTGAAAAGTACTGTGCTGAATCAATGTTAACCAGCATACATTGTGTGCATGAGTATGTGTATGTACTTGTGACTCACGTTGGATGGGCTGCTGCAGATGTAGTAGAAGATCTTGTCCCGTGCGGTAGAGGAGGGGGTGGGGGGGCTTCCAGTAGTCTTGTGGGGGGAGATGTAGATCGAGTGGTTGTGGGACAGAAGGACCCTGCGAGGGGAGCTGGTCCTCAGGGAGGGGTACGGGCACAGGGGAGGAGACTGCACCTGTCACAAAAACATTATAAGAGTATAGGCAGATACCTATTCAAAACATACATTACATTTGTTAATGTCATTTTCCTCTCCATCCCTCACTCTCTACCTCTATCCTCTCTTGCTTTTAACAAATAGGTTTGCAGAATAGAGTGAAGTTTGTAAAGATACTAGCAAGAGCAGTGTGCGGGATTCTCTTTTCTTCTAAGTTTGTAAACAAAACTCCTACTTTTTCTCCTCTTTCATCTCTCCCTTTCCTATCTTTCTCTCATTTCCTCCCTTGCAACCCCTGTCCCAAGCTCCCCCCACCCGCTCCCTCCCTCCCTCTCACTCACTCACCCCTGCAGAGGGCGAGCTGGGCGAGTAGCGGAGGGCAAAGTGACGCATCTGTTTGATGTAGACCCGGTTGTAGAAGTGGATGAGGTCTCCTCGCTCCTCCTCCCCCACCACTCCCCCCTCCTTATCCTGCTCCTGGGAGGGAGGGAGGGATGAGGAGGTGGAGGGGGCCAGGGTGGGGGTGGATGGAATGTTGCCAGGCTGCGAGGCAGGTAGGGTGCTGGTGGAACACATGGGCACCGGGCTGCTGTCAACACTCCCTGAAGGGGGTAAGGGGGAAATAGACCGAGGGAGGGGAGAAGAGGTCCAGGAAAGAGTTTGCGTCTCAACATGTAACCCAGATCTAACACAGTGTATGTGTGTGTGTGTTCTTACCCTGCTTCTGGCTGTTGTCTGTGGGAGAGCTCTGTGTGTTTCCCACACTGCTGCCCGAGAGACGTTTCTTCTTCCCAGAGATCAACACACTCCGGTAGACCTGGTAAAGAAAATCACACACAACCAGTGGTTCCAGGGCTGCCAGAAAAGGTGTGGTGAGGTGTAATTTGCACTTTTCAATCAGTTTAATTCATCGACGCAAAGCATTAAAGAAGGAGGAAAAGTGCTTTTTTTGGACCGATTTGCCTCATGATTTGTAAATTTGCACACAATTTATCTGTCCTTCACATCGGAGTGCTGCTGTAGGCTCTTTGCGTGTCTTGACCAATCAGATTCATGGAAATCGCAGGTCACGCCGGGCCGGGAACAACACTCAAGGCGCTCCCTCCACTTTCCTCCGGTATTTATTTAGCAAGCATCACCCCTGACAGACACAAGCAGCAACTCTTACATAAATGTAGCAGCCTATACACCTAAACATTAGCGATCTTACACGCTGTATTACATAGAAAGGAGACCATTTTTCAGTCTAATCAACTGTAGGCTACTAACAACAGCAGCTGCATAGACCCCTTTCTGTTTTTGCAAACATTCCAGCATGAGGGCGATGCGCGCAAGATGGTGGCAGAACAAGGGGGAGTTCTAATAGAACGCCAGCAAAAGAAGTCTCTATTTACGTGTTGATTATGAGTGCATTTCACACTACTTTTGGATCATAATTGGATTAGCATTAGCATTCAACTGCTGCATTCAAACTAGTTATTTTGCAAAGATCACAACCAACTATAATCTTAGCGACTGTTCAAGCAAGAATCAAAACATCATTGTAAGTGTATGAGAAGTAATAAAAACTTAAATCTAGGCTATGTTGAATGGGCACAGATGGCGATGGCTTTCTTACTGCAGGAGTTTGGGACGTCAGTGTGTCATGTACTGGAAAATGGTCTATAGCCTAGCCTACTATGACAGTCTGAGAACATTTCTTACTTGGCCTACAGTTGCATATGGCAGGATTTACGATGCAAACCTGCATAAAGCAAGCTCAGCACAAGAACCCCCCCCCCCACCCTGTCCTTCTTTAAAATATAATTCATATGAACAGGTTCAAGGTTGCTGCAGTTTGACAGGGTTTTTATCCACTCCGAGGCCAGGAGTTGTTCCAGGAGTATTTTTAAAATCATGTGACCTTAATAGAAAAACTCTGATCCATAATAGCCCGTATTAAACCATTTTTACAACAGATTAATCACGTCATACCGTGTAGGTTCACCATACCTGGTTAGGTTACCAGATCAGGAAAAATCAAGGGCCCCAAATATAACAAAAAAATGCCACACCACTCTGGGACCTGTGGTGCCACCTCTGAGTGGTTCCTTGACAGCATTAGCACTATTTGTGAACATAATCCAGTGTCCAAAGGGGGAAGAAACAGTGACGCTGTCACAGTACTTTTGCCTCAGACTAGGGCTTGAAGTTTTTCCTGGTCAGGTCAGGAAAATCTCCTGGCCCTAGCCATAAGAGCTATACACTAGAGGACTGATAGGGGGCGCTGTATTGATGCCAACACACCTTGCCACACTCTTGCCACTCCGTCACCATTGTCACATTGACCATCGATGATAATGGGGGCTTGTTCGGCCCGCCTTTTCTTGTTTCCTTTTCCAGCTCCTTAGTCTTGATCATATTGAGGGAGAGGTTGTTGTCCTGGCACCACACTGTCAGGTCTCTGACCTCCCCCTATAGGCTGTCTCATCATTGTCGGTGATCAGGTGACCACTGTTGTGTTGTCAGCAAACTTAATGATGGTGTTGGAGTCGTGTTTGGCCATGGTGGAACAGGGAGTACAGGAGGAGACAAAGCACGGACCCCTGAGGGGCCCCAGTGTTGAGGATCAGCGTGGCAGATGGGTTGTTGCCTACCCTTACCACCTGGGAGCGGGCCGTCAGGACGTCCAAGATCCAGTTACAGAGGTGATAAGTCCCATGTTCCTTAGCTTAGTGATGAGCTTTGTGGGCACTATGGTGTTGAACACTGATCTGTAGTCAATGAACAGCATTCTCATATAGGTGTTTGTTTTGTCCAGGTGGGAAAGGGCAGCGTGGAATGCGATTGAGATTGCCTCATCTGTGGATCTGTTGGGGTGGTATGCGAATTGGAGTGGGTCTAGGGTTTCCTAAGGTGTTGATGTGAGCCATGACCAGCCTTTCAAAGCACTTCATGGCTATCGACGCTTCCTTCGGCACATGGACTAAAGTGATCTGCTTGAAACATGTAGGTATTACAGACTCAGTCAGGGAGAGATTGAAAATGTCAGTGAAGACACATGCCAGTTGGTCCGCGCATGCTTTGACTACACGTCCTAGTAATCCGTCTGGCCCTGCGACTTTGTGAATGTTGACCTATTTAAACGTCTTGCTCTCATCGACTATCGAGAGCGTGATCACACAATTGTCCGGAACGGCTGGTGCTCTCATGTATGGTTCAGTGTTGCGTGCCTCAAAGCGAGCTAAAAAGGCAATTTAGCTCATCTGGTAGACTTCTGTCACTGGGCAGCTCGTGCCTGGGTTTCCCATCGTAGTCTGTAATAGTTTTCAAGCCCTGCCACATCCGACGAGCGTCAGAGCCGGTGTAGTAGGATTCAATGTATTGGTGATTTGCCTGTTTGATAGTTTGTCTGAGGGCGTAACGGGATTTCTTATAAGCGCCCTGATTAGTGTCCCGTTCCTTGTCTGAGGGCCGTATTGAGAGAGTCACTGGTACTTCCTGTTTTAGTTTTTGCTTGTAAGCAGGAATCAGAAGGATAGAATTATGTTCAGATTTGGCAAAAGGAGGGCGAGGGAGAGCTTTGTATGCGTCTCTGTGTGTGGAATAATGGTGGTTTAAAGTTTTTTTCCCCCTCTGGTTGCACGTGACATGCTGGTAGAAATTTTGTAAATTTGATAAGTTTGCCTGCATTAAGGTCCACAGCCACTAGGAGCGCCTGTTTGCTTATGGCCTTATACAGCATCGGTTTGTGGTGGTAAATAGACAGCTATGAATAATATAGATGAGAAGTCTCTTGCTAGTGAGGTCTACAGCTTATCATGAGGTACTCTACCTCAGGCATGTAATACCTTGAGACTTCTTTAATATTAGAAATCGCACACCAGCTGTTATTCACAAACAGACACACACCCCTACCCCTCGTCTTAATAGACGTAGCTTCTCAGTCCTACCGCTGTTAGGAATACCCAGCCAGCTCTATAGTATCTGTGTCGTCGTTCAGCCACAACTCGGTGAAACATAAGATATTACAGTTTATAGTTGGTAGGATATTCTTAAATCGTAGATCATCCATTTTATTTTCCAGCGATTGCATGTTGGCCAAAAGTACAGACGGTAGCGGAAGTTTACTCATTTGCCTACGAATTATCAGAAGGCAGCCCAGCCCGACCTCCACCCCTTTTTTCTCCATCTTTTCTTCACACAAATGTCGGGAGTTTGGGTCTGGTCTCGAGAAAGCAGTATATCCTTCGCATCGGACTCATTAAAGAAAAAATCTTTGTCCAGTTCGAGATGAGTAATCGCTGTTCTGATGTCCAGAAGCTCATTTCGGTCATAGAAGACGGTAGCAGCAACATTATGTACAAAATAATAATTTAAAAAAGTTACAAACAAGACAACAAGAACATTTAAAAAATAGCACAGTTAGTTAGGCAGCCATTCCCTCCGGCACCATTATTCGTCGGAGGGGATGAATGAGTAGGTGTGTCCAACCTTTTGACTGGTACGTATATATACACACATACGTGTCTGAATACTTTTCAAATGCACTGTACATCATTGCATAAGGCCCTACTAACAGTACTCACGCTGCTGCTGGCCTGGGGCTGAGAGCGATAGCACTTCATGATGTTCTGGAAAGACTTGTCCTCTTTGGTCACCTGCACAACAGTAGAAACACATATACATAGCATGCTACACACACTTCCTGCGACCTTACACACCCACAGTTTATACACACCATGCACGCACATCCATATCCCGCTTCACACAAACAATCCCAATCCGTCCAGGATTTTGCGATTCTGCTCAATTTTGACCAATCGCCACACTATTACTACATAAAACAGTCAAATCATCGCAATATTATCGCATATAACTGTCGGATCACCACACTACAAAAAGAGGGCTCGCAATTTTAACCAATCACAACACTTTTACCACATAAATGGTTCAATCAAGCAACACGTCAACAAATGTTTCCCTCGTCAGTGCATTTTCGTGATAAAATCCTTTCACATTGCCGCAGCAAAATCGAGCATTTTGGCCCGCAACGATCACAAACAAAGTTCGATGAAATCCTGGAGGGACGGACATCCCCCCCCCCACACACACTCTAACCCTACCTTGGTCATGACGTAAACTGCACACATGAGGAGCTGGTCTAGGTGTCGGTCCATCATGAGCTCTGTGCATTGCACCAGGGAATACTCAAAACACGTCCAGATCTTCCTCCTCAGCTCACTAGAGATGTCCAGCTTGGCACACAAGTCTCTCAGACGCACACTGGCCATGTGGTACACCTGTTGGTGGTACAGAGCAGGCACAAAACAGTACCAGGGTTTAAGTCTTTAAACTCAAGCAAAAATCCATCATTGATGGTAAGAAATGCTACAGTTGTGGGATTCTTAAAAGGTAGGGTTGAATCTGGCCGCATATGGCACAGAGGGCAGAAACAGAATACTAGGATGGATTTAAACTATTCTGAACAAAAAATTTAAACGCAACATGCAACAATTTCAAAGATTTTACTGAGTTATAGTTCACATAAGGAAATCAGTCAATTGAAATAAATTAATTGGGCCCTAATATATGGATTTCACATGACTGGAAAGGGGTGCAGCCATGGGTGGGCCTGGGAGGGGATAGGTACACCCACTTGGGAGCCAGGCCCAGCCAATCAGAATAAGTTTTAACCCACAAAAGGGTTTTATTACAGACAGAAATATTCCTCAGTATCATCAGCTGTCGACGATCCTGCAGGTGAAGAAGCCGGACGTAGAAGTCCTGGGCTGGCGTGGTTACATGTGGTCTGCAGTTGTGAGGTCAGTTGGACGTACTGCCAAATTCTCTAAAACACTGTTGGAGGCGGCTTGTGGTAGAGAAATGAACATTCAATTTTCTGGCAACAGCTCTGGTGGACATTCCTGCAGTCAGCATGTCAATTGCATGCTCCCTCAACTTCAGACATCTGTGGCATTGTGTTGTGACAAAACTCAGTACAAGGTGCACATGTGTAACGATCATGCTGTTTAATCAGCTTCTTGATATGCCACACCTGTCAGGTGAATGGATTATCTTGGCAAAGGAGAAATGCTCACTAACAGGGATTTAAACAAATATGTGCACAAAATTTGAGAGAAATAAGCTTTCTGTGCATATGGAACATTTCTGGGACCTTTTATTCCAGCTCTTGAAACATGGGACCAACATTTTACATGTTGCGTTTATATTTTTGTTCAGTATACTTCCTCCCTATCCAAAAGATGAGATTAGTTATATTTCTAACGTGCCTGAACTATCCCTTTAAATTCAGTGACAAATGGAGAATATGTTTGTGTGCCCTTACCTTGCGGAAGAACAGCGAGAGGGAACCCTTTTTCTGAGGCTTGTTAGTGGACAGGACCTGGGCTGCCAGCTTCTTGATTGGTTTACTGGTGGCGGGGCTGCCCTGTGGGGCAGGACTGTTCAGGGTGGTGGTGGTCTGTGGTTGGCTGGTCAAAGTGCCAGTCAGGGACTGGGCAGACAGGGGCTGGAGCATGGCCGTGCCTTGTCCCGTCACACTCACCTGGACAGGGATGAAGGTGATGCCCCCATTCTCATTGGCTATTCCTGCAGAGGTCAGAGGGCATGAGATTTCTCATTAATAACCTGCATCAGACATAAACCCCAATGTACAATGCATATAGGAGTCATATACAGTATCATTTGGCAGTAGGGGCAAAGGTGTACAGAAAACCATAATGTCATACTGTACAGTAATGAATCTGCAAACGTCACCTTGCACAGGTATGGTGACCGTCTGTCCGTTGTTAGCGGTAACCGTGGCCGTTGCCATAGTGACCACTGTTTGTCCGGCAGGGATGGTGGTGGTGACGATGGCCTGGGAGGTCCTGACGGTGGTGGTGGTGGTGGTGGAGGAGGGGTCCGATGGGGTATCGAAGGAAGCGTCCACAAACAGCCGTCTCCTGGCTGAGCCCGTGGGCGGGGAGCTGTAGCGTTCCAACAGGGTGGTGGGAGAGGGAGAAACACCTGGGGCGAAGTGGGGAGAGAGGAGGTAACCAACTGACTACAACCTGTTGACTGACTGACTATTTGAATGAGTTATTGCACAACTGACAGACAAATTGACCTCCTGACTAGCTAGCAAGCTAAATGACTAACCTTTCCCACCACTGTTGGTGCTTAGGTCAGTGCCATGGTTGATAGGGAAGAGAGGGGCACTGCCAGCACTGCTGTCTCCGTTCCCATCCTCCAGGTGCTGCGGTGGCATCACCTGAACGTCAATGAGAAAGATTGTTATTTTGTTCTGATTTCCATCCAGTCCAACTTTTTCAAGACATTGATTTCAGAGTTACTTTGGGGCCAAATGATTCGGCATGTGTGCGAGAAGTGAAACGTGGCACCATTTTCTTAGCTGTGCACGTGATGAGTAGGGTGGGGATAAGGAGGGGTGCTGTGGATGTCCTACCTCCTGGCAAGCTGGTGGCTGGTTCTTGGCCTCCCTGACGCTGTCCCACAGCGGGGATTCCCCCCTCCAGGCCAGGCTCTCCAGGACCTGCTCCTCCACCTGGTTGAGATGCTTCACTACCTCCCTGAACAAGCCCTGCTCTGCCCGTACTAGCACCTCAATCACCTGAGATATATTACACAGATATGCATGAACGCACGCACGGAAGCACGCATGCACGCATGCACAAACACACACAGACAAAAAGAGGAGAAAGTTACATACTGTCTAGTCACACACATAGCCTGCATCCATAATGGGTCTGCGACCAAACGACCACCCCTCATCACTGTCAAACGCTCCCTAAAACACTTTCTAATCGACCAGGCCGGCATATCCTAGAATGACATTGACCTCATCCCTGGCTATTCTTTAAAAGTGCCTTCCTCACCATCTTAAATAAGCATGCCCCGTTCAAAACATTTAGAACTTGAAATAGATATGTCCTTGGTTCACTCCAGATCTGTCTGGCCTTGACCAGCACAAAAACATCCTGTGGCGTTCTGCATTAGCATCGAACAGCCCCCGTGATATGCAACTTTTCAGGGAAGTTAGGAACAAATATACACAGGCAGTTAGGAAAGCTAAGGCTTTTTCCAACAGAAATTTGCTTCCTGTAGTACTAACTCAAAAAAGTTCTGGGACACTGCAAAGTCCATGGAGAATAAGAATACCTCCTCCCAGCTGCCTACTGCTCTGAGGCTAGGAAACACTGTCACCACCGATAAATCCACTACAATTGAGAATTTCAATAAGCATTTCTCTACGGCTGGCCATGCTTTCTACATGGCTGCCCCTACCCCGGTCAACTGCCCGGCACCCTCCACAGCAGTCCGCCAATGCCCCCACCATTTCTCCTTCACCCAAATCCAGATAGCTGATGTTCTGAAAGAAAATCTGGACCCCTACAAATCAGCCGGGCTAGACCCTCTCTTTCTAAAATTATCTGCCGAAATTGTTGCAACCCCTATTACTAGCCTGTTCAACCTCTCTTTCGTATCGTCTGAGATTCCTAAAGATTGGAAAGCTGCCACGGTCATCCCCATCTTCAAAGGGGGTGACACACTAGACCCAAACTGCTACAGACCTATATCTATCCTACCCTGTCTTTATACGGTCTTCGAAAGCCAAGTTAACAAACAGATTACCGACCATTTCGAATCCCACCATACCTTCTCCACTATGCATTCTGGTTTCAGAGCTGGTCATGGGTGCACCTCAGCCACGCTCAAGGTTCTAAACGACATCATAACCGCCATCGATAAGAGACATTACTGTGCAGCCGTATTCATCGACCTGGCCAAGGCTTTCGACTTTGTCAATCACCACATTCTTATTGGCAGACTCGACAGCTTTGGTTTCTCAAATGATTGCCTCGCCTGGTTTACCAACGACTTCTCAGACAGAGTTCAGTGTGTCAAATCGGAGGGCCTGTTGTCCAGACCTCTGGCAGTCTCTATGGGGGTGCCACAGGGTTCAATCCTCGAGCCGACTCTCTTCTCTGTATACATCAATGCTGTTGCTCTTGCTGCTGGTGATTCTCTGATACACCTCTACGTAGACGACACCATTCTGTATACTTCTGGCCCTTCTTTGGAGACGGTGTTAACTAACCTCCAAACGAGCTTCAATGCCATACAACTCTCCTTCCATGGCCTCCAACTGCTCTTACATACAAGTAAAACTAAATGCATGCTATTCAACCGATCACTGCCCGCACCTGCCCGACCGTCCAGCATCACTACTCTGGACAGCTCTGACTTAGAATACGTGGACAACTACAAATACCTAGGTGTCTGGTTAGACTGTAAACTCTCCTTCCTGACTCACATTAAGCATCTCCAATCCAAAATTAAATCTAGAATCGGTTCCTATATCACAACAAAGCATCCTTCACTCATGCTGCCAAACTTACCCTCGTAAAACTGACCATCCTACCAATCCTTGACTTTGGTGATGTCATCTATAAAATAGCCTCCGATACTCTACTCAACAAACTGGATGCAGTCTATCCCAGTGCCATCAGTTGTCACCAAAGCCCCATATACTACCCACCATTGCGACCTGTTCGCTCTCGTTGGTTGGCCCTCGCTTCATACTCATCGCCAAACCCACTGGCTGCAGGTTACCTACAAGTCTCTGCTAGGTAAAGCCCCGCCTATTCTCAGCTCACTGATCACCATAGCAGCACCCACTCTTAGCACGAGCTCCAGCAGGTATATCTCACTGGTCACCCCAAAGCCAATTCCTCCTTTGGTCTTCTTTCCTTCCAGTTCTCTGTTGCCAATGACTGGAACGAACTGCAAAAATCTCTGAAGCTGGATACTCATATCTCCCTCACTAGCTTTAAGCACCAGCTGTCAGGGCAGCTCACAGATCACTGCACATGTACATAGCCCATCTATCTACCTACCTCATCCCCATACTGTATTTATTTATCTTTCTCCTTTGCACCCCAGTATCTCTACTTGCACATTCATCTTCTGCACATCTACCATTCCAGTGTGTAATTGCTATATTGTAATTACTTCGCCACCATGGCCTATTTATTGCCTTTACCACCCTTATCTTACCTCATTTGCACTCACTGTATATAGACCTTTTGGTTATTTTGTTCTACTGTATTATTGACTATGTTTTGTTTATCCCATATTTAACTCTGTGTGGATGTAACGTGTCGAAGTGCTATGCTTTATCTTGGCCAGGTAGCAATTGCAAATGAGAACTTGTTCTCAACTAGCCTACCTGGTTAAATAAAGGTGAAATAAATCAAATAAATAAAACACACTCATGACTAACACACACACTCGTGACGAGGACAATCACACATACAACCACACAATACAGATATAAGTACAAGCATGTACCTTGTAGAAGTGGTATGCGGGGAGCTGGAAGATGTGTATGACTCGTGGGAAGTCCCCTGGGGGTCGGTAGGAGAAGATGACAATCTCTAGACAGCAGGCCAGCAGAGAGCGCTGGAACACATCCTGCTCCAGAATACCCTAAGGACACACAACAGAACAAAGGGTTTATTGCTCATCCACCATCGAGAACAAATTATTTTCCATATTTTACAAGCAGAACTGGCAGTACAAGCAATATCTCAACATAGAGCCCAATTTAAACATATACTGTGTACAAAACATTAGGAAACACCTTCCAAATATTGAGTTGCACCCCATTTTGCCTTGTGAACAGCCTCAATTTGTCTGGGTATGGACTCTACAAGGTGGCTAAAGCGCTCCACAGGGATGCTGGCCCATGTTGGCTCCAATGCTTCCCACAGTTGTGTCAAGTTGGCTGGTTGTCCTTTGGGTGGTGGACCATTCATGATACACTCGGGAAACTGTTGAGCGTGAAAAACTCAGCAGCGTTGCAGTTCTTGACATACTCATACCGGTGCACCTGGCACCTACTACTATACCCCATTCAAGGGCACTTAAATATTTTGTCTTGCTCATTCCCCCTCTGAATGGCACACATACACAATCCAGGTCTCAATTGTCTCAAGGCTTAAAAATCCTTCTTTTACCCGTCTCCTCACCTTCATCTACACTGAATGAAGTGGATTTAACAAGTGACATCAATAAGGGATCATAGCTTTCACCTGGATTCACCTGGTCAGTCTGTCATGGAAAGAGCAGGTGTTCCCAATGTTTTGTACACTCTGAAAATACAATACCGTAACTTGGACCTTTGCATAAATCATGCTTTGACGTCAATGGGAAATGTGTGTGCAATTTCTAGTTAGCTACAGCAAACTGAGCTGAGCTAGCAGGGTAGCGCAGGTGGGACTCACAGAGAGGTCCGTGTCGCCCAGTCTCTCCTTCTCCTGGTCAATGACGGCCTCCAGGGTTTTATAGTAGAGCGCCTCCGCCAGGCGGAAGTACTTCACTGCAATGTCTTTCCCCAGTCCTGCGTTCTCCTCCCCTTTGCCCTCAAAGTGCTGACAATAGACCTGGCACATGTCCTTCAGCCTAGTGGAGATGGTCTCACTTGGGTCTCTGGCACACGCCCTGGAACAAGATAGAGACAGTTACTGATAAATCACCCTCCAAACTCATACTTACACCCCTTACACTGTTATAACACCTTTCATGGCTCAAATACTAACAACCTGAAATGAAAATAGACAACTGAACTCTTCCGTGTGGTAACAATATAAGGATGGGTGAGTATTTGAAAAGGTAAGGCCTTTCCAATACATAAAACACTAAACAATAACAATCTGTATGTGGTTCACACACACACAGAATGTGGAATCTGACTGGCCACCCAAGTGGCCCCTCCAGAGATTTTGAGTTAGGTTGTCTCTGAATATATTGATAATTTTGACAAAGATGCACACCTTCAGCAAGACTCATCAATCTCACCGGAAAAAGAATACAATACGAGCAGGGGCAAACAGCGCCCCTCTGCCTTTGTATGTGTAGCTCATGTATCTGATGCCATCTGGCCAAAAAGAGTATGACATGTTATATTATTTTTGACCAGACAGCATCAGATACATGGGCTACAGATGCTAAGATGGAGGGGTGCTGTTTGCCTCGCTCGGATGCTTTCTCTGTTGAATTAGACTCAGCCTCTTGCAAATCAAAGGAGAATGATGAAACATGGATAGACACAAATGAGAAATCGCATTAGAAAAAGGGTTTATTTTTTTATTGTAACATTTTTGGGGGACGCCTGGCTTCCTTTGGCATCCATGAACACACACCACTGAATGTCATTATACTGATGGTGTTTGTAATAGGATGTCCCTTTCCATTCAAGTGGTGGGTGCACAGTGCACCGTTCGGATGCTAGACTTATTTTGGAGTAGACGAAAGTGCATAGGTAACCTACATTTTGAAGTGATTTGTTAAGACAATCGGGGGGAAACTGGTTGTGTTCATGACACATTAAAAGGTAACACATTTTTACAGTTAAATTACATGTCTTTACCATGAAGTCCATCAAAAACAAAGTACACACATAGGAGGTCCTGTTAAAAAAAATAGAGACCCTCTAAATGTCACGGTATAATAAGCACTTTGGATGCCACTTTCAAGAGAATTTACTACGGTATGCTAATACCCTTATATAAAATCACAACCTTGAATACAAACACTGTAACAAGGCTTTTGGTTTAATTGATTTATGATTTATTGAACAGGGAAATGTACCAAACCTAAGCTGAAGCATTTCACCTTGCTTCGATTAAGGTTAAAAATGTTTTGGCCCCACAAAACTGGGTCTGTGCTCCACCTTGGCCACCCCATTAAAAAATGTTCTGGGCCACTGGTGTGGTCGTGTGCAGCATAGGATATATTTTATTATTTGTATTGTGTGCAATACCTCAGTAAGTCTGTGAGTCTGCCACTGGGGCGGTGTTTGAGTCCTGTGAGCAGGCTGTGGAGACGGCCAACACTCTGCATGGCTGTAGATACCGGCGTGCCCAGACAGTTGTCCTGGACATACTTAAGACCCGTCAGGGGAGTAGACACCTTCAAGGCCGAGGCCTACAGGACACACCAAGGGGACATAGCAAAGGGATTACTGTACATTTTCATTGAGTCCAAACTTAGACACAAGACGTGCATGTGCGTTTATGTGTTACAGTAATCATAATAACAGCAGCACATTTCATATATAACTAGCAATAATGTATAATAATAGTATAATAATGTGTGCGTCTTACAGTCAGACTGCTGTAGAGTCTGTATGCGGAGGCGTCCTGGTTCTTTACTCCCACACAGAGACAGGGGCCTGGTGTGCCAATGTCTTCATTGGCCCCCTCTCCCAGGAAGATCCTCTCATCCAGACCCCCTGTGGCTAGAACATGCTCCTCGTACACACGCCCCATGGACGCACTAGACAAACACACACACACACAAATACACTGAGTATACCGAACACTAGGAACACATTGACCCTCAGAACAGCCTAAATTCATCTCAATTGTCTCCAGGCTTAAAAAATCATTCTTTAACCTATCTTCCCTTCATCTACACTGATTGAAGTGGATTTAAGTGACATCAATAAGGGATCATGGCTTTCACCTGGTCAGTCTATTTCATGGAAAGAGCAGGTGTTCTTAATGTTTTGTACACTCAGTGTATATGAAACGTTGAATATTACTCAGAAGACTATCAATATCTGCTCTGTGAAGAGAGACAAGATAAGGTTTGACTTACAAACTGTCTCCAAAATTCATAGGATCGAAGAAGCCAGTCAAGCTATCTTCTTTCCCTTTGAGAATCTGTTGACACAGAAAATCCATGATGAGACAAGGAAGACAAGTAGATTGTGTAGGACTACGGTGTGTGTGTAGGACTGAGGTGTGTGTGTGTGTGCCTAACCTTCTTATGGAAGAGCCTCTTGATGAACGGTTTCCAGAAGTGTTCCTTGACCCCCTTGGCCTCCAGCACCAGGCCATCATGCAGTTCACACAGCTGTTCTATGAAGCAGTAAGGCCCTGCAGTAGGCTTGTAGTCCTTACTGTGGAAGTCCTCGGGAAGGCCTGTAGATCAGACGAGACATAGCAGCTTCCTGCATTAGATGCAAGTGATAAGGTATTACAGTAACTATGCAGTAACACGGGAAAGGACCACAGAGATTGAACATACTCTACGTACGGATCATGTGAGTAACCACACATGTATGCATGCATGCCTGCACACACGTACACATACTGGTTGGATACTATGAATGTTGTTATCTGTAGGAAGATAGGGAGGGTATATTCAGTGCATTCGGAAAGTATTCAGACCCCTTGACTTTTTCCACATTTTGTTAAGTTACAGCCTTATTCTACAATGGATTACATTGCCCCCCCCCCATAAATCTACACACAATACCCCATAATGACAAAACAAAAACAGGTTTTTTTGCCATTTTTTCAAATGTAATACATTTTAAACTGAAATATCAGATTTACATGAGTTTTCAGACCCTTTACTCAGCACTTTGTTGAAGCACCTTTGGCAGCAATTACAGCCATGAGTCTTCTTGGATATGATGCTACAAGCTTGGCACACTTGTATTTGGGGAGTTTCTCCCATTCTTCTCTGCAGATCCTCTCAAGCTCTGTCGGGTTGGATCTCTCATCTCTCCAGAGATGTTTGATTGGGTTCAAGTCCGGGCTCTGGCTGGGCAACTCAAGGACATTCAGAGACTTGTCCTGAAGCCACTCCGGTGTTGTCTTGGCTGTGTGCTTAGGGTCGTTGTCCTGTTAGAAGATGAACCTTCGCCCCAGTCTGAGGTCCTGAGCGCTTTGGAGCAGGTTTTAATCAAGGATCTCTCTGTACTTTGCTCTGTTCATATTTCCCTTGATCCTGACTAGTCACCCAGTTCCGGTCGCTGAAAAACGTCCCCACAGCATGATGCTGCCACCACCATGCTTCACTGTAGGGATGGTAGCAGGTTTCTTCCAAACATGACATTTGGCATTCATGCCAAAGATTTCATCAAACCAGATCATATTTTTTCTCATGGTCTGAGTCCTTTAAGTGCCCTTTGGCAAACTTCAAGCGGGCTGTCATGTGCCTTTTACTGAGGAGGGGCTTCTGTCTGGCCACTCTACCATAAAGGCCTGATTGGTGGAGTGCTGCAGTGATGGCTGTCCTTCTGGAAGGTTCTCCCATCTCCACAGAGGAACTCTGGAGCTCTGCCAGAGTGACTAACGTGTTCTTGGTCACTTCCCTGACCAAAGCCCTTCTCCCCCGATTGCGCAGTTTGGACAGGCGGCCAGCTCTAGGAAGAGTCTTGGTGGTTCCAAACTTCTGCAATTTAAGAATGATGGAGGCCAATGTGTTCTTGGGGACGTTCAATGCTGCAGAAATGTTTGGTACCCTTCCCAGATCTGTGCCTCGACACAATCCTGTCTCGGAACTCTACGGACAATTCCTTCGACCTTATGGCTTGGTTTTTGCTCTGACATGTACTGTCAACTGTGGGACCTTATATAGACAGGTGCGGTGCCTTTCCAAATCATGTCCAATCAATTGAATTCACCACAGGTGGACTCCAATCAAGTTGTAGAAACATCTTAAGGATGATTAATAGAAACAGGATGACCCTGAGCTCATTTTCTAGTCTCATAGCAAAGGGTCTGAATACTTATGTAAATAAGGTATTTCAAAAAAATATAATAATAAATGTACAATTTTTTTTTCTAAAAACCTATTATCACTTCGTCATTATGGGGTATTGTGTGTAGATTGATAACGTAACAAAATGTGGAAATGGCCAAGGGGTAGGAATACTTTCTGAATGTACTGTATGCATAGGGGGTGAGAGATGGGAGGATAGGGAGGGGATATCGGTTTGGGCCGGGAGGTCACCTTTGAAGTTGGGGTTGAGCAGCTCCTTCCTGGTGTTACACAGCAGAGCGTTGGAGAAAACCAGGTCCAGAGCACACAGCAGCAGGTGGTACGAGTTCACCAGGTCATCACTGATCATAGGGAAGTTTCCTGGCAGGGGAGGGAGAGAGAAGAGACATTGAAATAATCATAATAATAATAATAAGTAGGATTTTACACTACTTTTCTAAGACACAAAGATAGTTTGGCACAATGATCTGGCCCTAACAATAAAGCTTGTTGAAATGAATTGATCTGAAAGATAGAGATGTCTCGTGTTGACAGCAGAGTAGTGCTGGTAGCCTCAAACCTTGATTTAGATTATTTCAACTACGTCCAAAGAACAATGGATATCACAGTATACTTACCAAAGTCACCTTTCACCTAATTCAATTAACAAAACTAGTCAAATCAAATCAAATCCAGTGTAGTATGTGTGAGGACACTTAGAAAAAAGGGTTCCAAAAGAGTTCTTCGGTAGTCCCCATAGAATAACCCTTTTTTGGTTCCAGGCAGAACCCTTTTTGGTTCAGGTAGAGCCCTTTAAGGTTCTAGATAGCACATTTTCTTCCAAGAGTGTAGAGTCTAGTGAGTGTGCATAGAGCAAGTGCAAGGATGTCAGTGCAAAATAATGAAGATAAATAAATAAATAATAAAAAAGGGGGGCAATGTAAATAGTCTGGGTGGCAATTTGATTAACTGTTCAGCAGTCTTATGGCTTGGGGGTAGAAGCTGTTCAGGAGGCTTTTGGTCACAGACTTGGTGCTCCAGTACCCACTTGACGTGTGGTAGAAGAGGGAACAGCCTATGACTTGGGTGCCTGCAGTCTTTGACAAGTTTCAGAGCCTTCCTCTGATACCAACTGGTATAGAGGTCATGAATGGCAGGAAGTTCGGCCCCAGTGATATACTGGGCCGTACGCACTACCCTCTGTAGCAACTTGCGGTCAGACGCCGAGCAGTTGCCATACCAGCCAGTGACGCAACCTACCACCGCCGTGTTGCAGGCAAACTTAATGACGGTGTTGGAGTCGTGCGCAGCCACGCAGTCTTGGGTGAACAGGGAGCACAGGAGGGGACTGATCTGGTTGTGTGTGTGCGTGCGTGTCTTTTGAGTTCTTATTAAGGATTAAGGAGCTATAAAAATTACATCTATTTGCCCTGGCCTCTGTTCTCCTGCTGATGCCAACAACTCAGTGCAGTCCTTGGCATGCCCAGTGCCCAATGTAGAGTAGCTAGTCCTTGTCAGTTATACTTTGTGAGTAACCAAATAGTGATCACTTCACATAGCCTTCAAACTGGACCCCACTAATCCCTAGTCCTTTCCCCTCTGTCCTCCACCTCTTTTCCTGTCTTTTGCCATGAACAAAACAGAAGTACTCACCTTTAGCGTTGACAAACAGAATCCAGCAGAAGTTGAAGACTTCAGCGACGGTGCAGGGATGGCGCCTAAAATCAGAATAAGTCGGCGGTCAGTCTGGTCAAGGAGACTGACCGCTGTGCTCAGAGATCTCACGATCTGGCTGGCACCAGGATGGAAACAATTCCATTTGTACATTCTAGCCATTTAGCAGATGATCTTATCCAGAGCAACTTACGGTAGTGAGTGCACACATCTACTTGGCTTTGTTCAAGAGTGGTCAAACTGTTGTAGAAAATAGTGATTTGTCAGAACATCATAGCGAGCTACAGTATCAACAACTAACTCACCTCTGTTTGCGGCTCCTGTGGACTCTGGGTGGGTCGTCAGAGGGTGCCTTAAAGATGGCTTTGAATATGGGGATATATTTCTTGAAGATGACGGCGGAAATTGTGAAATTCCTCTCCAGCTTCTCCGTGCTCTGGCAAAAGTCTTGGGGCAGACTTGCCATGTCCTGCCATTTCTTCATCTTGTTAAAGAACTCAATGAGGCTGCAATCAGAAACAGGGCAACTCTTTGAGAATTGACAGTATTTTCCAGGTCAATAAATTATATATTACATAGGACAGTTATGTTGTTAGTAGATGTGTGGGTCCTTGTTCAGCATTACACAAATAACCAGGTTGGAATCAGAATCCAAGAACTAAGCAAGAAACCATATGGACTGCTATGCAAATCTATGGAGGACTTTGTGTGATAGTCCGTTAGTAAGTGACAGTGGGGCAAAAAAGTATTTAGTCAGCCACCAATTGTGCAAGTTCTCCCACTTAAAAAGATGAGAGAGGCCTGTAATTTCCATCATAGGTACACTTCAACTATGACAGACAAAATGAGATTTAAAAAATCCAGAAAATCACATTGTAGGATTTTTAATGAATTTATTTGCAAATTATGGTGGAAAATAAGTATTTGGTCAATAGCATTATTAATACTTTGTTATATAACCTTTGTTGGCAATGACAGAGGTCATACGTTTTCTGTAAGTCTTCACAAGGTTTTCACACACTGTTGCTCGTATTTTGGCCCATTCCTCCATGCAGATCTCCTCTAGAGCAGTGATGTTTGGGGGCTGTTGTTGGGCAACACAGACTTTCAAGTCCCTCCAAAGATTTTCTATAGGGTTGAGATCTGGAGACTGGCTAGGCCACTCCAGAACCTTGAAATGCTTCTTACGAAGCCACTCCTTCGTTGCCCAGGCGGTGTGTTTGGGATCATTATCATGCTGAAAAACCCAGCCACGTTTCATCTTCAATGCCCTTGCTGATGGAAGGAGGTTTTCACTCAAAATCTCACGATACATGGCCCCATTCATTCTTTCCTTTACACGGATCAGTCGTCCTGGTCCCTTAGCAGAAAAACAACCCCAAAGCATGATGTTTCCACCCCCATGCTTCACAATAGGTATGGTGTTCTTTGGATGCAACTCAGCATTCTTTGTCCTCCAAACACGCCGAGTTAAGTTTTTACCAAAAAGTTATATTTTGGTTTCATCTGACCATATGACATTCTCCCAATCTTCTTCTGGATCATCCAAATGCTCTCTAGCAAACCTCAGACGGGCCTAGACATGTACTGACTTAAGCAGGGGGACACGTCTGGCACTGCAGGATTTGAGTCCCTGGCGGCGTAGTGTGTTACTGATGGTAGGCTTTGTTACTTTGGTCCCAGCTCTCTGCAGGTCATTCACTAGGTCCCCCCGTGTGGTTCTGGGATTTTTGCTCACTGTTCTTGTGATTATTTTGACCCCACGGGGTGAGATCTTGCGTGGAGCCCCAGATCGAGGGAGATTATCAGTGGTCTTGTATGTCTTCCATTTCCTAATCATTGCTCCCACAGTTGATTTCTTCAAACCAAGCTGCTTACCTATTGCAGATTCAGTCTTCCCAGCCTGGTGCAGGTCTAAAATTTTGTTTCTGGTGTCCTTTGACAGCTCTTTGGTCTTGGCCATAGTGGAGTTTGGAGTGTGACTGTTTGAGGTTGCTGATAACAAGTTCAAACAGGTGCCATTAATACAGGTAACGAGTGGAGGACAGAGAAGCCTCTTAAAGAAGAAGTTACAGGTCTGTGAGAGCCAGAAATCTTGCTTGTTTGTAAGTGACCAAATACTTATTTTCCATCATAATTTGCAAATCAATTCATTAAAAATCCTACAATGTGATTTTCTGGATTTTTTAAATCTCATTTTGTCTGTCATAGTTGAAGTGTACCTATGATGGAAATTACAGGCCTCTCTCATCTTTTTAAGTGGGAGAACTTGCACAATTGGTGGCTGACTAAATACTTTTTTGCCCCACTGTATGTGGGGCACATTTAAGGCCAGTTTCCTGGACACAGATTAAGCCTAGTCCTAGACTAAGAGGCCCGTTTTATGTATAATTTCCATTGAACATCCTTTATTAGTCTAGGATTAGGCTTAATCTGTATCCGGGAAACCGGACCATAGGGACTCGTGCCTGGGCATTACGCACCTTTGTTCTGAACAGCTGAGGATCCTGGTCAGAGAGACATAGTTTCCCTCCGCGGTGCCTTTACCCACTGTTGGTATGGCTGTCCTGCAGGCCACATAGAGAGCACAGGCTAACCAGTGTAGCTCACTGCCCTGTAAGAAAGGGGGATGGAGAAAGAGAGAGGGGGGGGTGTTACTTTTTCTGTCCAAGGCTCTATCTCACTATTAAGGATACTAATTAGAGCTGGTGGGGCCAGAGGAGATAGGCCATGTTAGAAATTCTCCCCTCTAGTGGTTTCTTCTGTAATCCCTATTCCTAATTTTCTGTCGAACCACCTCCAAATAAACCATACACAGATACAGCAGATGGCTAATCCTTATGAGGAAAGGTTTGTGAATAAGGCACATGCACAATGCAGACTTTTATAACAACCCTGATATTCATAACTATACCATATTTAAAAAAATATCAAGTAAGCTGGATCATTCAGTGTTAGGACCAAAGAGCAGCGCCCCCTTTTCTAGACCAGGGGTTGCCAACTTAGAGGGTGCGCCCCCCATATGGGGCGGCAATGTTCCGTTGGGAGGTGCGGGACCTTCCTTGATTTGAGGAGTAATTTTTTGTTTGTTTTTATACTGATCTAAAAATAAGAAATAATTCATCTACGATGCTTTAATTAAGCTAAAAACAAGAGGTAAAATGAGAGAGGAAGACTTGACTCTAATGCACATGGGGGAATATATTTGTCTCAATGACATTCAGAAGCTGAGCAACAACCTTCTAAAGTCAAGGAGTCAAAGAAATGGGACTTTGCATGGGAAGCAATCTTATATATATGTGTGACTCTGTCGCTATCAATTGATCTATTCACTTTATGTAAAAGAGGATATGCATCATTAAATAGAGGGTTCATTTAAATTCTCTTAATAAACATATTTGGTAGCGGAATAACATTTGGGGAAATAGGGTCTAGAGTTTATTTACAGTAAGCATCATTAAAGAGCCTACCTAAATAAAGAGCGAACCTAAAAGATGTCATGATGTCTTGTTAAACTATGGAGTTTGCAGGAAATTAGCTTCAAAAACAAAACCCTTTTCCTTGGTCCCTCAAATAAAATGTAAAAAATCAAGCTGGTGGTGTATTTAGTATAAGGTATCTCGAGAAACAAAATTTTGTAGTGACATTTTTTAAATGTGAAAAAAGGCGCCCTGGGGGGAAAAGGTTGAGAACCTCTGACCCCAGTTAACCTTGTCCTATTCTAAACCATGAGATTGGTCCGCCTCTAAAACTGACACAGACCGGTAAACTCCTCCCCTTTCCACAGAAAAATATCACAAATAATGGAGTTTTATATCAAATATGTATGTAAAACTACAAACGTAATACAAGCTGCGTCTTTAAATATGAAATGAGACGACGTAAAATGTCGGTCGTGAAAGGTAGAGGCAATGCTATTCTGCAAGTGAAGCCTGTGGTAAACCGGTTGCCAAAATGGCTAAATGTATATTACTGTACAATATACAAAGCAAAACATATTTACCTCTAATGTGTAATTTTTGCTTATGTTTTCGTAGCTCTTCCATGCTTCGTTGCTCGCCTCCTCGTCCATATTCAAAGCTCGACAGAGATCTTCAAACCCCTGCCTTGTTTTCTGCAAAAAGTCTTCCTCCTCGTTCATTTTGACTGTTCCAAAGGGTACACAGCAAATAGATTCGGGTCCAAATTACAACGCAGTTGCAAAGCAGAGTCGACTCAAGCGCGGTTTGTTACAACGTACATATAAACAATGTTACTATTCGTATTGTGCGATCCAATATACAGTGGGTGCTATACAGTGTAGCCATTTAAATGTCCTTTGAGTGAAAGCTACTATCTTGCGTAGCAGATTACGGAAAAGACTTGCGTAGAGTACATGAGCGATAGAAAACGTGACATTGTTGACGGTATTTGCTTGGTGAATACGATATCAACCGTACTAGGGGTTTCCGCCCACAAAAAATGCGTTTCCAACCTTTAATGGATGAATACCAGTCATTCAATACAATAATACTTCCGGCTGATTATATCATTCATACCAGTTTTTTGTGAGATTTTTTAATCATTCATGCCATGTTCAACAACGTAAACCAAACCACTGGCGATTTTAGCATGTACATCTTGGCGCAAAAAATATATATATTTTAGACGCATGCCAGCAAAGCCTTTACACCACACAACACTAAACAATACATGAATCGCCCTATAACGGTGACAAACGGTACCCACAGACTGTTAGGCCCTACATAAAGCTGTCCCAACGGCATAGTCCCAACGGCATAGTCCCAACACCTTACCACTGCCTTGCCTTGTCTGGCAGCTAAACAGTTCATTCAGCCTCATTTACTGCCCTTTAAAAGACATAGCTGATATGGCTGACTTGCTTAAACAAATGTGGTTTCTACTGACAATTGAGATGTAGAAAATATGGCATAAGGAGATGAGGCAATGCATAATTTCGATGAAGACATTAATGAGCGAGCTAGGACGGACATAGTAAATATAACTATTTATTTAATTTATGATTTGATTTGATTTGATTTATTTGTTAAGCACTTTTGAAACAAACTGTGACAGAATTCAGAACATGGAACATTCTTACAGTATTCTTCCTGTACACCAAGTCAGAACCGTAGGATAAATAATTTGTTTATTTTTTATTTCACCTTTATTTAACCAGGTAGGCTAGTTGAGAACAAGTTCTCATTTGCAACTGCGACCTGGCCAAAATAAAGCATAGCAGTGTGAACAGACAACACAGAGTTACACATGGAGTAAACAATTAACAAGTCAATAACACAGTAGAAAAAAAATGGGCAGTCTATATACAATGTGTGCAAAAGGCATGAGGAGGTAGGCGAATAATACAATTTTGCAGATTAACACTGGAGTGATAAATGATCAGATGGTCATGTACAGGTAGAGATATTGGTGTGCAAAAGAGCAGAAAAGTAAATAAATAAAAAACAGTATAAAAACAGTATGGAAATGAGGTAGGTGAAAATGGGTGGGCTATTTACCAATAGACTATGTACAGCTGCAGTGATCGGTTAGCTGCTCAGATAGCAGATGTTTAAAGTTGGTGAGGGAGATAAAAGTCTCCAACTTCAGCGATTTTTGCAGTTCGTTCCAGTCACAGGCAGCAGAGTACTGGAACGAAAGGCGGCCAAATGAGGTGTTGGCTTTAGGGATGATCAGTGAGATACACCTGCTGGAGCGTGTGCTACGGATGGGTGTTGCCATCGTGACCAGTGAACTGAGATAAGGCGGAGCTTTACCTAGCATGGACTTGTAGATGACCTGGAGCCAGTGGGTCTGGCGACGAATATGTAGTGAGGGCCAGCCGACTAGAGCATACAAGTCGCAGTGGTGGGTGGTATAAGGTGCTTTAGTGACAAAACGGATGGCACTGTGATAGACTGCATCCAGTTTGCTGAGTAGAGTGTTGGAAGCCATTTTGTAGATTACATCGCCGAAGTCGAGGATCGGTAGGATAGTCAGTTTTACTAGGGTATATAAAAGGGGTATATAAGCAGACAATGAAAGCTCTTACAATATTCAATAATTACATTTCTCTAAAACAGGCTATAGGCTACATGTGCACCACCAAGTCAGAACAGTAGGCAAAATTAGGAGGGGAAAAGGACCAAATTATTAGGATGAGGCTACGAACAGTTTACTACACAACATACACTTAGCATTACTTTCTTAGCTACAGTATACAAATCAAATTTTATTTGTCACATACACATGGTTAGCAGATGTTAATGCGAGTGTAGCGAAATGCTTGTGCTTCTAGTTCCGACAATGCAGTAATAACCAACAAGTAATCTAGCTAACAATTCCAAAACTACTACCTTATAGACACAAGTATAAGGGGATAAAGAATATGTACATAAAGATATATGAGTGAGTGATGGTACAGAGCGGCATAGGCAAGATACAGTAGATGGTATTGAGTGCAGTATATACATATGAGATGAGTATGTAAACAAAGTGGCATAGTTAAAGTGGCTAGTGATACATGTATTACATAAAGATGCAGTAGATGATATATAGTACAGTATATACATATACATATGAGATGAATAATATAGGGTATGTAAACATTATATTAGGTAGCATTGTTTAAAGTGGCTAGTGATATATTTTACATCATTTCCCATCAATTCCCATTATTAAAGTGGCTGGAGTTGAGTCAGTGTGTTGACAGCAGCCACTCAATGTTAGTGGTGGCTGTTTAACAGTCTGATGGCCTTGAGATAGAAGCTGTTTTTCAGTCTCTCGGTCCCAGCTTTGATGCACCTGTACTGACCTCGCCTTCTGGATCATAGCGGGGTGAACAGGCAGTGGCTCGGGTGGTTGTTGTCCTTGATGATCTTTATGGCCTTCCTGTGACATCGGGTGGTGTAGGTGTCCTGGAGGGCAGGTAGTTTGCCCCCGGTGATGCGTTGTGCAGACCTCACTGCCCTCTGGAGAGCCTTACGGTTGTGGGCGGAGCAGTTGCCGTACCAGGCGGTGATACAGCCCGACAGCCCGATACAGTTGAAGTCGGAAGTTTACATACACCTTAGCCAAATACATTTAAACTCAGTTTTTCACAATTCCTGACATTTAATCCAAGTAAAAATTCCCTGTTTTTGGTCAGTTAGGATCACCACTTTATTTTAAGAATGTGAAATGTCAGAATAATAGTAGAGATAATTATTTATTTCAGCTTTTATTTCTTTCATCACATTCCCAGCGGGTCAGAAGCTTCGCACAAGCTTCGCACAATAATTTGGGTGACTTTTGGCCCCATTCCTCCTGACAGAGCTGGTGTAACTGAGTCAGGTTTGTAGGCCTCCGTGCTCGCACACGCTTTTTCAGTTCTGCCCAGAAACTTTCTATGGGACTGAGGTCAGGGCTTTGTGATGGCCACTCCAATACATTGACATTGTTGCCCTTAAGGCATTTTGCCACAACTTTGGAAGTATGCTTGGGGTCATTGTTCATTTGGAAGACTCATTTGCGACCAGGATTTAACTTCTTAACTGATGTCTTGAGATGTTGCTTCAATATATCCACATAATTGTCCTGCCTCAAAAGCCATCTATTTTGTGAAGTGCACCAGTCCCTCCTGCAGCAAAGCACCCCCACAACATGATGCTGCCACCCCCGTGCTTCACAGTTGGGATGGTGTTCTTCAGCTTGCAAGCCTCCCCCTTTTTCCTTCAAACATAACAATGGACATTATGGCCAAACAGTTCAATTTTTTTGTCATCAGACCATAGGACATTTCTCCAAAAGGTATGATCTTTGTCCCCATTTGCAGTTGCAAACCGTAGTCTGGCTTTTTATGGTGGTTTTGGAGCAGTGGCTTATTTCTTGCTGAGCAGCCTTTCAGGTTATGTCGATATAGGACTCGTTTTACTGTGGATATAGATACTTTTGTACCTGTTTCCTCCAATATCTTCACATGGTCCTTTGCTGTCGTTTTGGAATTGATTTGCACTTTCCGCACCAAAGTACGTTCATTTAGGAGACAGAACGCGTGTCCTTCCTAAACTGTATGACAGCTGCATGGTCCCATGGTGTTTATACTTGCGTACTATTGTTTGTACAGATTAACGTGGTACCTTCAGGTGTTTGGAAATTGCTCCCAAGGCTGAACCAGACTTTTTTCTGAAGTCTTGGCTGATTTCTTTTGATTTTCCCATGACGTCAAGCAAAGAGGCACTGAGTTTGAAGGTAGACCTTGAAACACATCCACAGGTACACCTCCAATTGACTCAAATGATGTCAATTAGCCTATCAGAAGCTTCTGACATAATTTCTGACATTTTCTGGAATTTTCCAAGCTGTTTAAAGGCACAGTCAACTTAGTGTATGTAAACTTCTGACCCACTGGAATTGTGATACCTTGAATTGTAAGTTAAATATTCTGTCTGTAAACAATTATTAAAATAATTAATTGTGTCATGCACAAAGTAGATGTCATAACCGACTTGCCAAAACTATAGTTTGTTATCAAGAAATTTGTGGAGTGGTTGGAAAACGAGTTTTAATGACTGAAACTTAAATGTATGTAAACATCCGATTTCCACTGTATCTCCCTGGCATATTACATCCTTTATGCAGCTTCATACAATGCATTTTTGGACACACCTTGTTGTGCTGTGCTAACTTGAACAGGAAAGTGGTGCCGCGGACCTTCGTGGACAAATTTTGCCATCAAACTTTGTCATAAATCTGTCATTCTCTGCATTTATGATGCTTTCATGACAACTGTAAACTCGGAAAAGAACAAGGTCGAATCATGATGACGTCAGTGATCGTCAGTTCGGAGGTATTAGTTACATTTCATATTCGCAAATGGTTCTAATTCAAAACCTAATTTAAATGATTTTAAACAATATGGCACTACTTGAACTAAAATGAAAAACAAAAAGGCACTACAACTTGTATTTCTTCTTTTAGTTTTATTTAACTAGGCAAGTCAGTTAAGAACAAAGTCTTATTTTCAAAGACGGCACAGTGTGTTATCTGCCTCGTTCAGGACTACAGATTTTTACCTTGTCAGCTCGGGATTTCCATTTCCATATTCCACATTTCTGTTAATAGTCCAACACACTAACCACTAGGCTACCTGCCTTTATTATTAATGATTATGTTTGTTTAGGATTTCTGCCAATGTAAATAGTTTATGTATGCTTGTTTGCATGTAAATATTCCTATTTTGTTTGTTAATATTTGTTTGTTCATTTAAAAAAAAGAAAGTGGTCCGAGTTCCTGACTTGCAATTCCGAGTTGGATGACCGTTCAAAACATATTTTCTCAGTAGGAGCTAGTTTTTTTTCCAGAGTTCCCAGTTGTTGAATGTTTATCCTTTTAAGCCTGGAAAGAGACCCTTAAACCCAGACTTCGGACCACACACCCACTCCACTGAATAGCAGGCTAGTGATTTCTTTGCAGCGCTTGCAGTTAGCCAGATTCCTTCCAAACCACTCATGGTTGAATATGCGATTTCCACTTGTGTAATGTTTGTGTCCAATGGGCGATGAGCACCGATACGTTTTATCTATAATTTCTATTCATTATTTCTCTTCATATGACAAGGATTACAAAGGATTTGCCAGTAGATTGTCGATTTGATTCATGATGTTGACATGATCAATCCAATCAAAGCTACTGTAGATATAACGTGATTTGACATTTTATCTGTGGCCAATGACCTTGAGCCTTCTTGGGATGGGCACTTCTAATGTAACTCTATGGCAGCACCCAAGGGGCTTGAATTTTTGGGCTCTACCCTTAGATTTGGATGTGATGTAGTGTCCGCATGAGTGACAGAACACTGAGACAATGACGGAGCAACCAGAGAACATTACCAACCCCTACTAACCTGCTGGCTGCCCTGCCACCACAGAAACCACTGAGCTTGGCTAAAACAGCTGCATTTTGGAGCTGCCTTACTCAAGAAAGCAAAAAAATAGACCATGATTGTATGCAGCTTTATAACTATGATTTATTTTATTTTCCCCCGCTGTTTGCAAACTGCCCCAGCTGCCCTGAATGACGGGTCACCACTGCGTAAATTATAAATCCGATAACTTTCCCAATTCTTCTGACCAATAAACCAGATTAGTGTTCATTTGTAGCAACTACCACCACCACGTGCCAGTCAACACATTGTAACAACTATGTTGTAACAACATGCAGCTAGGCAGATTGAAATGCTACAATGCTACAAAAAAAAAGCAATTAATCCTCTTGTAGAGATATGTGTTTCTTTTGTTGCACAGCATTGCCTCCAATTTAACCTACATTGTTACAAAATGGCATCTTATTTCTTTGGCAACTCCTTGTTGAAAAACATGCCACTGCACACAGCACTGCCCCCTAGATTAGATTCCTATGCAATTAGTGGCATGGGAAAGGACAGTCATTGACTGCATTTTCTACACAGTGGATGCATATTACTTTTTAAAATATAGTCTCAGATGAGATGCATCAAATGAACACTAGATGGTACTGTATTGTAAATCAACATCCCTTTGATAACCACAAAATACTTTCAGGTTTTGGATACCATTCTTCTATGGTGTAATCAACACTTAATTTGCTTACAACGACAAGCGTTGAGTAGAATGTTAGGATTTTGCTTATAGGACTATGATCCTCTTTTCAAAGGGCTTCATAACACACAAATTAGTGGACACTCAATTGCCTTGACCTCTGGGGGCAGATATTTAATATGTCACAGGAAATTGAGCAAATGTTATCAGAGCCAGTGAACCCTGCAATATTAAATCCTGCAAAATACTTTACATGCCAAAAGGATGTTTGCAAATAGAGGTTGTTCTGGCAATCATTAAAACTAAACAAATGGTTAGGAATCAATACAACAAAATAAGGTAATTTAGAAACTAAACTCTTTATTATTCTAACACAGGTAAAAATAAGATCTTTCTCAATGCTTTGGACATTCTATAACTCTACTGAACACCCTCATTTCAGATATAAAATATATTTTTGAGGTACACGTTTTCACAGTCCGTACATTACTCCTGGTTCGTGCTAATTATCCAATTATAACCAGAGCCAATGTCACAAGGCCATATAAATACACCGTTTTTTACCAACACAATTTCACACATCACGCCACTGACATGGCATGCCATACTGCCTCATAAAAATAATCCCTTTCAACTATAAAAATATATAAATAAAATACATTACCTAAATACATTACATAAATACAGTATAATTTGCAATTGACTCATTTGCATACATAACAGTATCAGAACATAGAAAAGTGTGTCCATAGACCACATTAGCCATTACACATTCCAAGTTTGACTTCTTGTAGCTCCCGGGAAGAAATAAGTGAAGTGATGAATGCTTGTGTAAGCAGCAGTAAAATGTATTTCTAGTGGTCGGCAGGTGGGAGGAGCTATAGGAGGACAGGCTCACTGTAGATGCTGGAATTGAATTAAATCAAATATATGGAAACCACAAGTTTGACTCCGTTCCATCCATTACAATGAGCCCGTCCTCCTATAGCGCCGCCCACCAGCCTCCACTGATTTCTAGTGTCACAGCTGTGATTTGGTGAAGCATTTTTATGTGATGAGTAACCTTGTCTGAGACCAGAAGACTTGTGCTAGCTAATGCCTAGGCTTTAGCTCAATGAGCTGACGCAGTCTTGTGGTGTGCAAGACTAAACACCCAAGTCATTCACACTAGTAAAATGTCCGTTGCGAGTTAACCCTCTGCCTTTTGTTCCAGTGAGGAGAGGGGCGTGTAGTCATGGTCTGCATCCTCCATGATAGACTGTAGTGCCTCCAGTCCCTCTACAGACACACACAGACTGCCCACCACCACACTGCTGTCCTGCACATCTACAACTACACACTCAGAAAGAGAGACAAAGGGGGGGAATGGAGAGGGAGAGGAAGTAAGTCAAATAGAAGGAGCGAAAGAGAGAGAGAGAGTGATAGAGAGAGATGCACACATAAAAAGAGGGGGTTGGGGGTGAGAAAAAACAAATGTTTTACTTCCTGTTGCACAAGTTGACATAAAGACACAGTTTTCTACACAATATGCATACACAATACTCACGGTTCAGGCTGGTCTCAATCAGGTCTTGCTGTTGCTCCAGGATGTCAGGGATCCTGAAGAAGGCCACGCCTACATCTTCACACTCTTTCTCCTGCTCCTCCTCCTCCGGTGGCTCGCTCACCACCGTGAACCTGATACTGGCCAATCACAACACACCAGAGGTCAGACGGGACCAATCACAGCAGGTTAGTGGTCAGGCAAGGTTAATATGTAATCTCTGGAACGGTGTGTACATTTCTAGAGCTACAGACGGTTATTTCTAGAACCGTTCGGTCTACAACAATCCTGTCCTCATCTTCTTGCCTTCCATGACCAGCGACACCATAGAGAAGCACATAACTCATCACTATCTGGTCTATTCATTTAGGCTATTTTCTAGCTGACAGTAATGTTGCATAATGTTAAAGGGAAATCTTAGCTACGCCTCCTTTTTTACTACCAGCATGCATGCGCATGCAATGGACAAACGACACACACTCTTAACAATCTTTTTCTTACCTTTCCATTTGGGGGTTGCGTCCCTCTAGCACCCCCCTTAGAATCTCCCGTCTGGACTTGTTGTTCTCTTTGTCCACATGAATCACTGTCAGGAGAAACAAGGCATGGCTTTCTGAATCACATCTGACACTCCAAGCACACACACATACAGACTCAATGGAGGAAACATTTCAGAGTTGCTCCATCAAGCCTGTCAGTTTCTCTTTAGCTACTTAATCTGTAGCTGAAATCCTACACTGGCAAGGGCTCAGTAAGAGTGACTGAGTGTGTGTGTGTGTATGTGTGTGTGTGTTTGGTGTGTGTGTGTGTGTACAGTGGGGCAAAAAAGTATTTAGTCAGCCACCAATTGTGTTTGGTGTGTGTGTGTGTGTGTGTGTGTGTGTGTGTGTGTGTGTGTGTGTGTGTGTGTGTGTGTGTGTGTGTGTGTGTGTGTGTGTGTGTGTGTGTGTGTGTGTGTGTGTGTGTGTGTGTGTGTGTGTGTGTGTGTACAGTGGGGCAAAAAAAGTATTTAGTCAGCCACCAATTGTGAAAGTTCTCCCACTTAAACATGAGAGAGGCCTGTAATACACATGGCAAGGGCTCAGTAAGAGTTACTGAGTGTGTATGTGTGTGTGTGTTTGGTGTGTGTGTGTGTGTGTGTACAGTGGAGCAAAAATGTATTTAGTCAGCCACCAATTGTGTTTGGTGTGTGTGTGTGTGTGTGTGTGTGTGTGTGTGTGTGTGTGTGTGTGTGTGTGTGTGTGTGTGTGTGTGTGTGTGTGTGTGTGTGTGTGTGTGTGTGTGTGTGTGTGTGTACAGTGGGGCAAAAAAAGTATTTAGTCAGCCACCAATTGTGAAAGTTCTCCCACTTAAAAACATGAGAGGCCTGTAATTTCCATCATAGGTACACTTCAACTATGACAGACAAAATGAGAGAAAAAAAAATCCAGACAATCACATTGTAGGATTTTTAATGAATTTATTTTCAAATTATGGTGGAAAGTAAGTATTTGGTCAATAACAAAAGTTTCTCAATACTTTGTTATATACCCTTTTGGCAATGACAGAGGTCAAATGTTTTCTGTAAGTCTTCACAAGGTTTTCACACACTGTTGCTGGTATTTTGGCCCATTCCTCCATGCAGATCTCCTCTAGAGCAGTGATGTTTTGGGGCTGTTTCTGGGCAACACGGACTTTCAACTCCCTCCAAAGATTTGAAATGACCTTGAAATGCTTCTTACGAAGCCACTCCTTTGTTGCCCGGGCGGTGTGTTTGGGATCATTGTCATGCTGAAAGACCCAGCCACGTTTCATCTTCAATGCCCTTGCTGATGATGGAAGGAGGTTTTCACTCAAAATCTCATGATACATGGCCCCATTCATTCTTTCCTTTACACGGATCAGTCGTCCTGGTCCCTTTGCAGAAAAACAGCCCCAAAGCATGATGTTTCCACCCCCATGCTTCACAGTAGGTATGGTGTTCTTTGGATGCAACTCGGCATTCTTTGTCCTCCAAACACGACAAGTTGAGTTTTTACCAAAAAGTTATATTTTGGTTTCATCTGACCATATGGACATTCTCCCAATCTTCTTCTGGATCATCCAAATGCTCTCAAGCAAACTTCAGACGGGTCTAGACATGTACTGGCTTAAGCAGGGGAACACGTCTGGCACTGCAGGATTTGAGTGTGTAGTGTGTTACTGATGGTAGGCTTTGGTACTTTGGTCCCAGCTCTCTGCAGGTCATTCACTAGGTCCCCCGTGTGGTTTTTGGATTTTGCTCACCGTTCTTGTGATCATTTTGACCCTACGTGGTGAGATCTTGCATGGAGCCCCAGATCGAGGGAGATTATCAGTGGTCTTGTATGTCTTCCATTTCCTAATAATTGCTCCCACAGTTGATTTCTTCAAACCAAGCTGCTTACCTATTGCAGATTCAGTCTTCCCAGCCTTGTGCAGGACTACAATTTTGTTTCTGGTGTCCTTTGACAGCTCTTTGGGCTTGGCCATAGTGGAGTTTGGAGTGTGACTGTTTGAGGTTGTGGACAGGTGTCTTTTATACTGATTACAAGTTCAAACAGGTGCCATCAATACAGGTAACGAGTGGACAGAGAAGCCTCTTAAAGAAGAAGTTACTGGTCTGTGAGAGCCAAAAATCTTGCTTGTTTGTAGGTGACCAAATACTTATTTTCCACCATTATGACGACTCATCATAATATCTGGAACGGAGCTAATGGAACAGCATCATACACATGGTTTCCAGTAAGCCATGCCTTGTTTCTCCTGAGTGATTCATAATGTCTGGAACGGCATCATACACATGGTTTCCAGTAAGCCATGCCTTGTTTCTCCTGAGTGATTCATAATGTCTGGAACGGCATCATACACATGGTTTCCAGTAAGCCATGCCTTGTTTCTCCTGAGTGATTCATAATGTCTGGAACGGCATCATACACATGGTTTCCAGTAAGCCATGCCTTGTTTCTCCTGAGTGATTCTCCTGAGTGATTCATAATGTCTGGAACGGCATCATACACATGGTTTCCAGTAAGCCATGCCTTGTTTCTCCTGAGTGATTCATAATGTCTGGAACGGCATCATACACATGGTTTCCAGTAAGCCATGCCTTGTTTCTCCTGAGTGATTCATAATGTCTGGACTAGCAAACACATGGTTTCCATTAAGCCATGCCTTGTTTCTCCTGAGTGATTCATAATGTCTGGAATAGCAAACACATGGTTTCTATTAAGCCATGCCTTGTTTCTCCTGAGTGATTCATAATGTCTGGAACGGCATCATACACATGGTTTCCAGTGAGCCATGCCTTGTTTCTCCTGACAGTTATTCATAATGTCTGGAACGGCATCATACACATGGTTTCCAGTAAGCCATGCCTTGTTTCTCCTGACAGTTATTCATAATGTCTGGAACGGTATCATACACATGGTTTTTAATACCAATCCACCCATTCCGCTCCACTCATTACCACAAATCCGTCCTCCCCAATTAAGGTTCAGTATTTGTGAGTGTGTGTGTAGGCGCTCTCTGGTATTCCCTTACCATTGCTGTGGTTGTAGTGGCTGGTCATACCCGGTGAGGGTTTGGGCAGGGACAGTGGTGTCTCTTCAGAGGGCATGTCCAACAGGGAGTACTCTACAAACAACCTGACCACACTACAGTCTGCTGCTGCCCGCGACTCAGGCCTCAGGCTCAGAGACACGATCTCCACACGCACCCGCTCCGAAGGCTGCAGAGACAAACAGGACGCTGTAACGTAATACGATGACATAACGCCACTGGAATAATAAAGGGTGGGTCATCATTTAGGCTTTAGCCGCGGTGGGATTTTGGAAAGTCTATTGGCTAATATTCATGCTGTGGATCCCATTTACTAGGCTGATGGGTCTATAAGACCACACAGTAGAATCTTAACCTACCAGGGCAGTAATGACTGAAGATTTCTAGATGATCATATACTGGAGATGATTTCTTATACCTCCTAATATGTTTGGAAGGGGTCCGACATAATTGTACTGAAATATAAACTACTAAAATAATGAGAGTAATCTAAAATAGCTAAGTCAATTGTACATTTACCTTAAAATAACATCCTTAGCAGATGTGAGAGGAATGTGCAAGTAACTCACTTGCAGAACAATCGCTCCACCTCCTTCCAGATAGATGATCAGTGAGAAATATTTTTTTCCTATCCATCAACAATAATAATGCAGCTAATATTGAACTGGATATCATGTCTGTACAGTTCAAATCAACACCATTAATGATGAATGAATGCTTGTATTTTGTGCTTCCAATAAAGAATCAATAATCCCATCTGACAAACTGGTTAAAGATGATCAGTAGAGAACCTTGGCACAGTAAATATACTTACAGCACTAGAGGTTTGTCCAAACAATGGTTGGCAACATAAACAATACAACTTAAAGCAAACTGGACTTGTTGGGTAAAAACTTTTACTTGGATGCTGCTGTTATAAACACAACAAGCTCAATAACCTTGATACAGTACTTTCTATCCAACTGTACTGTACTCCTATCCTCTATGGACTCAGAGTACAAGGCAAACAGGCTGGGTTCTATCCTCTATCCCTGGTTCACCCACCTTCCGTCCCATGGAGGACTGGCCAGGAACAATGCAGTCATCACTGTCTGAGAGGATAGATTCACTCTGTTCCTCGTCCTCTGCCACTGGGGCCGCCTCCAAGTCTGGGGGGGGGAAGAGAGGGGGAGAGAAGGAGAAAAAAGATTCAGTCATAACCAAGAAGAGCATTTCAGGCTTGATGTGTTGCAGAAGGAAGCAAGGGTGGGTTTATACTGAGCATTATAGAAGGAGAGGATTCATAAGTGTTGCTGTGAGCGTGTGTACACTGCATACGTGTTTTGAAAGAAACTGGGGAGAGTGATAACAGTTGACATGACATCACCTATTCTTATTGGCATTGACATGTTGACAGCAAGTTTTATTGATGCAGGCTGAGTGATATGTACCACTGCTGAACATTGAAAGGGGGGGGGGGTCTCTCTCTCACGTACTACTCAAGGTCAGCATTAACATTGATGGGCTCAGCTATCCCCAGCCTGAAGACTATTGGCAGCAGAACTAAAATATTTATGGGTTTTCTGGTGAAGAAACACGTCAGCAAACAATAGCATGGACTGTTTGCACTTGAAAGAGAATACAATAGTAAGTATTTGTTTCCTAAGGATCCATAGGGGATTTGGCCCCGTGGGGCTCAGTTGGTAGAGCACGGCACTTGCAACGGCAGGGTTGCGGGTTTGATTCCCACGGGGGACCAGGACAAAAATGCATGCACTGGATAAGAGCATCTGCTGAATGACTAAAATGTGAATATACATTTGGCTATTAAGGCTGAAGAGCCAGAGCTGCCCTGCAGCCCTAACCCTATCCGAACTCAGACTAAAAAGTAGGTACTGTACACTAAAGTCATAATTAAGAGAGTTACAGTACAGGTTTGGGTTTTGTTTGTAAATTAGGCCTTGCTGGAATATGATTAAGTTTGACGCAAGAAGTAGAAAAATTCTAAACAGAGTGTAGCAGCTGTACTCCAAACCACAAGACGGGGAGAGCAGGGAAAACAAACATATCCTTCCCAATTCCGATAGGACCTCGATACAAATGATTAGCATTATTGTTGGACCAAGGAAACTGGTTGTTATTTTTGTTACATGTTTCCGCTAGTGTTGTTGTTGATATCAGTGAGGTGCTAACCTTCCATCTGTTCGAGAATCTCCTCGGAAATGTCTGATTCGTCTGAGGTAGACTGAGAGCTGGCTACGATCACCTGTCCCTCAGAGAAGTGAGACTCTTCCTCATCATCCTCTTCCTCTGTGGTGCTCTGAGGAGGCTCTGGTGCTACCGCTGACCCTGTGACCACCTGTGGAGCACATCACCGTTCTTATGCATGTATCCCTTGCCTAATCTCACAGTAGACAACAACTCTAAAAGTTTAATCATCACATTGAATTGCCTCATTACAGGTCCAGTGTAAAGTTGAAGTCAGAAGTTTACATACCCTTAGGTTGGAGTCATTAAAACTCATTTTCCAACCACTCCACCAATGTATTGTAAACAAACTACAGATTTGGCAATTCGATAAGGACATCTACTTTGCGCATGACACAAGTATTTGACTTCACTTTTAATTCACTGTATCACAATTTCAGTGGGTCAGAAGGTTACATACACTATGTTGACTGTGCCTTTAAACAGCTTGGAAAATTTCAGAAAATTAGGTCATGGCTTTAGAAGCTTCTGATAAATTATGCCAATTAGCCTAAGTCAATTGGAGGTGGATGTATTTCAAGGGCTACCTTCAAACTCAGTGCCTCTTTGCTTGACATCATGGGAAAATCAAATAAAAACAGTCAAGACCTCAGAAAAAAAAATTGAAGACCTCCACAAGTCTGGTTCATCCTTGGGAGCAATTTCCAAACGCCTGAAGGTACCACGTTCATCTGTGCAAACAATAGTACGCAAGTATAAACACCATGGGACCACGCAGCCGTCATACCTCTCAGGAAGGAGATGCGTTCTGTCTCCTAGAGATGAATGTACTTTGATGCGAAAAGTGAAAATGAATCCCAGAACAACAACAAAAGACCTTGTGAAGATGCTGGAGGAAACAGGTACAAAAGGATCTATATCCACAGTAAAACAAGTCCTATATCGACAACCTGAAAGGCCGCTCAGCAAGGAAGAAGCCACTGCGCCAAAACCGCCATAAAAAGCCAGACTACGGTTTGCAACTGCACATGGGGACAAAGATTGTACTTTTTGGAGAGATGTCCTCTGGTCTGATGAATCAAAAATAGAACTGTTTGACCATCGTTATGTTTGGAGGAAAAAGGGGGAGGCTTGCAAGCTGAAGAATACCATCCCAACTGTGAAGCACGGGGGTGGCAGCATGATATTGTGGGGGTGCTTTGCTGAAGGAGGGACTGGTGCTCTTCACAAAATACATGGCATCATGAGGCGGGAAAATTATGTGGATATAGTGACGCAACATATCAAGACATCAGTTAAAGCTTGGTCGCAAATGGGTCTTCCAAATGGACAATGACCCCAAGCACACTTCAAAGTTGTGGCAAAATGGCTTAAGGGCATCAAAGTCAAGGTATTGGAGTGGCCATCACAAAGCCCTGACCTCAATCCTATAGAAAATGTGTGGCCAGAACTGAAAAAGCGTGTGCGAGCAAGGAGGCCTACAAACCTGACTCAGTTACACCAGCTCTGTCAGGAGGAATGGGGCCAAAATTCACCCAACTTATTGTGGGAAGCTTGTGGAATGCTACCCGAAACATTTGACCCAGGTTAAACAATTTAAAGGCAATGCTACCAAATACTAATTTCGTGTATGTAAACTTCTGACCCACTGGGAATGTGATAAAAACTTAAATAAATATTTCTCTCTACTATTATTCTGACATTTCACATCCTTAAAATAAAGTGGTGATCCTAACTGACCTAAAACAGGGACTTTTTTACAAGGATTAAATGTCAGGAATTGTGAAAGACTGAGTTTAATGTATTTGGCTAAGGTGTATGTTAACTTCCGACTTCAACTGTATATACACACACACGCTAAAATTACAACTATAACATGAAACAAAATAACCCCATAGTCACTAAACCCCAGAAATAGGTATGTGTTTAATATAACATATAACTCAGAGACAGAGACATAAAGTACCTTTGTTAGGGGCGGTAACTTTGAGACTTCCCTTTTCTCTGTTCCATGCAAAATAGAGGGACATGAAACATTTTCAGCTTCTTGATTTCTGGGTGCTGTGACATCTACGAATGAGACTTTTTTGCTTGCCGTTTTCTCTTTCACCAAGGTCCGTAGTCTAGGTTTTGGTAACGGCAACTTGGGAGACAAGAATCAAACACAACTTCATGACAAATCAAAAACCAAAAAGGTAACTGAAACATACTGCAATCCTTTCCCATCAAACTGCCTTTCAAACGGTACATTGTAGTAAATACTATTTCTGTACTGGAAGCCACCTCAAAATCCATCAAACCATCCCAGACCAAGCTAACATTACCCTCATAGTACCTGTACTTACCTCAGATGCAGTTGAAGTAGTAGGAAGAGGAATTAAAGCTTTGGCCCTTTTCTCTTCCTTCACCACCATCCTCAACTCCTCTTTCTTCCCCTCCCTCTTCTCCTCCTCCTCCTCTCTCCTCTTTTCCTCCACTTCCACCTTCTTCTCCTCTACCTTTCGTGTTGTTAGCTTCACTGGTCTCTCTTTGGGTACAAACTTGGCCTGTTCAACTGTCATTGTAGAGCCAGGAGGAGGCAGGTAGGTGAACTTCCACTTCAGCGTCACATCAATATGGCCACTGGGGAGGCCGGACGGGTCAGTCAGCTCAAATGTACCTGAGATGTGGACACACAGGGGGGATGTCGATGGTTGGAGTGGCCCAACTGGTCCCACTCAAACAAAAAGAGTTGTTTGTGTGACTAAAATTCAATAAAATAGGCAAAACATGGAAGTAATGTATGCAGTTTGAAGAGACAGATAAACCAAACCTAAACCCATACAAACACACTCCGAGTCAATAATTACCAGTGTAGTTGCTCTAACTAACCACCCTGACTAACTACCAAACTAACCAGTGATGGCCTTGTCGTGGGCCAGAGACAGGAGGGGCACCCTGGCCTTGCCCAGGTACATCTCACTCTGGGTATCGTGGTCATCGAACACGTAGAGCATCAGAGCCCCTGCCTTCAGGTAGCTGTCCAGCTCTGCCTCCATGGCCACTGGGAAGGACATGTTGTCCTCAAACTGAGGCTCGCTGCAGTCGCCCACGATGCAGGTGTCGTGGTCAGGGAAGTCATAGAACTGGTAGACCACGTAGGGGCTGGGTGGGTGGGCATGGCGAGAGGTCAGGTTGCTGCAGCATCGGACGGTGACGTTGAGCTCATTCAGGTTCATGCCTCCGTCGGCTGACACTGAATGGGGGGTTAGGGTTGAGGTTGACACCTGAGGGATTATAGAAAAACAGAGTAGGGTTAGTGAGGATTTATGGGCCAAATATTAAATAAGTATTTTAACTAAAGTTTTGTGAAATTGAAGCACCAACACTGAACCACCAAAATAGGGTAGACATTACATTTTTCTAGTTGTGTCGTGGTATGGTTATGAATCTTGTTTACCCGGAACTAAAATCTCATCTAATTTGGTCAGATTAAGTTCTGGTTTCAAGCACCAGAAATACTGCTGCTCGTTATGCAACGCAAAAGTATGTAGACACATACTCGTCGAACATCTGATTCTAAAATCATGGGCATTAATATTAAGTTGGTCCCCCTTTTCCTGTTATAACAGCCTCCACTCTTCCACGAAGGCTTTCCACTAGATGTTGGAACATTGCTGCGGGGACTTGCTTTCATTCTTTCACAAGAGCATTAGTGAGGTCGGGCACTGATATTAGGATATTAGGCCTGGCTCGATGGGGTTGAGGTCAAGGCTCTGTGCAGGCCAGTCAAGTTCTTCTACACCAATCTTGACAAACCATTTCTGTATAGACCTTTCTTTGTCCACAGGGCATTGTCATGCTGAAACAGGAAAGCACAGGATCATCTAGAATGTCGTTCTATGCCATAGCAAAGATTTCCCTTCACTGGAACTAAGGGGCCTAGCCCAGAACCATGAAAAACAGCCTCAGTCCATTATTCCTCCAAACTTTACAGTTGCCACAATGCATTGGGACAGGTAGGGTTCTCCTGGCATCCGCCAAACCTAGATTAGTCCGTTGGACTGTCAGATGGTGAAGCGTGAGTCATCACTCCAATGAACGCGTTTCCACTGCTCAAGAGTCCAATGGCAGCGAGCTTTACACCACTCCAGCCGACGCTTGGCATTGCACATGGTGATCTTAGGCTTGTGTACGGCTGCTCGGCCATGGAAACCCATTTCATGAAGCTATACCGACGAACAGATCTTGTGCTGACGTTACTTCCAGAGGCAGTTTGGAACTCGGGAGTGAGTGTTGCAACCGAGTACAGACAATTTTTAAGCGCTTCAGCCCTCGGGGGTCCTGTTCTGTGAGTTTGTGTGGCCTACCACTTCGCGGCTGAGCCGATATAGCACCTAGACGTTTCCACTTCACAGTTGACCAGGGCAGCTCTAGCAGGGTAGAAATTTGACAAACTGACTTGTTGGAAAGGAATCATCCTATGACAGTGCCACGTTGAAAGTCTCTTCAGTAAGGCCATTCTACTGCCAATGTTTGTCTATGGAGATTGCATGGCGGTGTGCTCGATTTTATACACCTGTCAGCAACAGGAGTGGCTGAAATAGCCTAGTCTAGTAATTTGAAGGGGTGTCCATATACTTTTGCTGTGCATGTATGGTACAATTTCTTACATAGTCTGTCCAAGAAAGATTAGTTTGGTTACAATATCCACTAGCTACCTGCTGTTCCGCATTGAAAGCAGAGTTGAGGTAACCCAGGGCTTTCACTCTCTCCTTGTACAGCCGAATGGCCTGCTCCATGGGCACCCGCAGCCTCACCCAGTACTCCACAGAGCCAAATGACTGCACCTCGCCAGCCACACCTGAGGAGCAGAGAAGAGAGAGCAGAGTTACTGTAAGTACTAGATATACAGTAGATACCTGAGAATCTGTGTTGCATACCCTGGTAGAAAGAAGTCCATATTAAAATCCCTCCACTCACCAACCAGCTGTACGATCCCATGGGCTTTGCTGTCGTTCTCTAGGAGCTGCGACAGCCTGAGCTGCCCCACAGCCACAGTCGTAAAGTCCATGCCCCGGGCCAGCTGCAGCTCCAGCGTCACCGAACCTGTGTGGAGGTACTGCAGGAATAGATCGTCCACCCTCACCACGTACTGCGACGTGAAGCCGTACGCCGGCCGGGCTCCCCTGACTACGGGTGTAGCCTGCAGCTCGAAATCGTAGAAGGCGTAGGTGCAGAAGGTGGAGGGCTCGCGGTCGCTCAGTGTCTCCAGGGCGACTGGGGAGAGGGTCGCCATGCCGATGTGGATTTCCAGAAGGTTCTCTCCACGCTCTAGGTGTACGGTCTCGTCAAACTCGTCGGCTATGTCGTCGTCGGTAACCTCGGGTTTGAAAACGTGTGATTTGGTGCCGTAGGCAATGTCTTTCAGTTGGGCTGCGGGGTGAACGGAGAGAGTACAGTACAACAAGAAAATCAGTTAAAATGACAATAAAGACAAAACCAGACACGACCAAACACCACAAAACTAGACATAACAATAAAATCACCACAACACACAATAATTGTGACAGAATAAATACATACCCTCTAGTTTCTTGATCTTGGCAGCCCTCATGTCCAGCAGCTGGGCAAGGCGTTCCAACTTTAGCTCGTACTGCAGTTTGGAGTCATCCATCTTACGCGTCACCGCTTCAACTTCCGCCTGAGACATAAGAATACGGTGCAACTTTTACATTTTTTTTTTAAGTATGTCACCTCAAGTGAAATGCTACGAATAAAGACCATTTCTAAAAGTATGTGTAATGTAAGACACCATTCAATTGTCCTTGTTGCAAATGTTATGGAATATCTAGTTATTTTCCGAACCGTAGTCCAAGTGATTCATGCTGTGTATAACCACGTACCTGGTAGTCCTTGTTGATCTTGTGCTGGACTATGAGCATGTTCCTGGTCTTCTCCAGCTCCTGGATGGTCTCAGCGTGCGTGGCCTGCAGCTCCCTCATGGAGTGCTCCATGTCGCTACGCACCTCCTCCTCCACCTGCTCCAGGAAGCCCAGCTCACCACTCCTCTGGGACTTGCGAACCTGAGGGAGGGAAGAATGGTTGTCACTAGTTACCACAGCAACAAAGTCATCATTTTGTCTAAACCCCACCTATTGCTATAATTTACAATGATTATAAACCTAACCCTAACCTGATCCCTAACATTAACCACACTGCTAATCTTATGACTAACCTTAAATTAAAACCAAAAGAGCTATTTTTGGTTTTCATACATTTGTACAATATAGCCAATTTTTACTTTGTGGCAAACGGGAAAGGCGTTCATTTCAGTGCAAACTGAACGGTGCCCCCTTGTGGATGGGAGTGGTAACATATGGTGATGCTGCATATGGTCAAAGTGGACCTTACAGTTGGGCTGCCCAACCCTCTTCCTGGAGACCTAGGGTTTTCAGTGTGTGTTTTCAGTCCAACCCTAAATTAACACACCTGATTCCACTAATTAGCTGCTCAACAAAACCTTAACTAGCTGAATCAGATATGCTAAATTAGGGTTTGACTGAAAACCTACAGGACAGTAGATCTCCAGGAAGAGGGTTGGGCAGCCCTGCCTTAGAGCATGATTTCAGGTAGAGATAAGAGACCGATCTGGCCTAAATGGCCATGTACTCTAATCGCCACCCGGCACAGCCAGAAGAGGACTGGCCACACTGCAGAGCCTGGTTACCCTCTAGGTTTCTTCCTTTCTAGGGAGATTTTCCTAGCCACCGTGCTACTACCATCTGCATTGCTTGTTGTTTGGGGTTTTAGGCTGTGTTTCTGTACTTTGTGACATCTACTGATGTAAAAAGGGCTTTCTAAATACATTTGATTTGAGGTAAAATGACCAATTACCTTGATTAGCATCAGTGCCTCACTGAGTTCTGCCACATCAACCTCACTCTCCTGGAAGAGAAAAAACATGAACGCACATCTATTGGTTGAGGTATACACATTAACAAACACATTCATTTTTATATGGAGTGAGAACCGGCTCCTGTACCTTGGTGTAAAACTTTATTCGATCCCTTATTTCATCTAACTGCTGCTTTTGTTCCAGGAACCGAAGCTGAATGTCTTCCTTTTCTTGGCTCAATTTTTCGTTCATATCTAAAATAGTAACACAATTAAAACACTTCAATGTAAAAACGTCTCTGAATGTACACAAAATGTTCTGGTCGACAGTTACCTCTTTCAACCTTGATCTTGTCCAGAATCTCGTTTTTGTCCGTCAGGTCCGACTTCAGTGCCAACTCTAGCTGGGCTATCTGTAGTTTCAGCTGCTGCTCCCGCATCCTAAATGTCTGATCCTGGCTTACATCGAAAGCACTGGGAACACAAAGCCATATATCATCCACAAAATGATCATACAGAGAAGAGTTTTTCCATGTAGGATTTCAACACGCAAAGCAACGTACAAATGTGGTGTCCAACCCCTCACCTGTTCACCAGTTTATCACAGTTCTCCTTCAGCAACACTCTCTCCTTCTCCAGGTCAAAGATTTGCTCCTGCAACTGTGTTTCATTAAAAAAAGAGGATAGTTTATTCGCCAAGAGTTTAGCCAAGGGTGTCCCTACAATGTTATGGGATTGTTTCAATCTCATCAAATTGCTCTTGATAAGAGTGCCTGCTAAATGACTAAACCATAAGGGCCATTTTCCCAGACAGATTAAGCTTAGTCCAGGACTATAAAGCATGCTCAATGGAGAATCTCCATTGAAAGTGCTTTTTTTAGTTGAGGACTTGGCTTAATCTGGGTCTGGGAAACCAGCCCCAAATGTATCGGAAGGTTACCTCCTCTGTCCTTCTCTGTGAGAATGAGTTGGCCTGTAGTTGGCTCTCCAGGCCCAGACTCCTCAGTCGCTCGTCTTTCAGCTGGCCCATTAACTCATCCACCTTGGCCATCACAGCTTCATGACTGACCTTCAGGGTCCTCTGACTCTGCAATCACAACACTGTGGTCATTACCATGGTGACTGGGTTTGAATAGTATGTGACTGAAAGAACAAGATATTTGAAGTTTCCATGTCGACTATAGATTAGAATGTGGGGTGGAGACCAAAAAAATAGTCTGAATCACATTTATTTCTAATCAGCTCAAATATTTTTCATAAAACCTCAATCTGTTGCAGTACTAATGCCACATGCATTTCCCAAATAATCCACACTGGACATTGCTAGAGTATTGCTAATGAACTAGTGTCTCCTGGAACATGCAGTTGTATTTTACCTCTTGGAGTTGTAGGAATCGGCCCTCGAGCACAGTGAACGCGTTGCCCTTCTCAACAAGCTGCTTCTGCAACCTGATCATCTCCACATTGTCCTTGATAGTAGATCTGGAGACACCACAACACAGAGGCATGGTTTTGATCACTATTCCCACATAGTGTGTGTGTATGCCGTTGCTGGATAAAACAACTGGAGATATACAGGTACGTGAACACTACCACTTATTGTTGATGTGAATCTCCACCAAAAACAAAATCAAAAGTTGCAACTTATGTGCTCAATGCGGTTGATTGAGGAGTGCGTTGTTAGGATGCAGAGTAGCTACTTCTGCATGGTGTGTTACCTCTGCCCAGTGGTCTGCTGCTCTCGCAGGTGGAGGAGCGACTCCTCAAATTTTCTCTCCTTCCTCCTCAGCTGGTCCCTCAGCAGCTCTGCAGCTTTGTCCATCTCCTCTATGTGAGACCGTTGAGTCTCAATCACATTCTCACTGAAAGACAAAGATTCAGATTAGTTTTATTAGAATTAATGACAAGGCTACTGTTGCTAAAACAAAGTGAGAATGACAACAATAACAGTAAAAAATATAAATTTGACAGGGAACTGCCAAAATAATGGAACCAATTGAATAAATAAGGGATACAAAGTATGACGAGCTATATTGACAGCAGGTGCTTCCACACAGGTGTGGTTCCTGAGTAATTTAAGAAATTAACATCCCATCATTCTCAGGGTTATGTATAAAATTGCTGGGCAGGCCATTATTTTGGCTACCAAGGCTATGAACCCAAAGGATGACAATGACCATATCCACAGGCCACAAGTAGTCACTGAATGGTTTGATGAAAACGATATGCCATGGCCAGATCTCAAGTGACCAGATCTCAACCCAATTGAACACCTATGGGAGATGTTGGAGCCGCGCCTGAAACAGCGTTTTCCACCACCAATAACAAAACACCAAATTATGACATTTCTCATGGATAAATGGTGTCGCATTCCTCCAATAGAATTCCAGACACTTGTAGAATCTATGCCACGGTGCATTGATGCGGTTCTGGCTCGTGGTGGTCCAATGCCCTATTAAGACACCACGTTGGGGTTTCCTTTATTTTGTCAGTTACCTGCCTCCTGGGCCTTTCACGCACGACAGTGTCTAGGGTTTACCGAGAGTGGTAAGACAAACAACAAAAAAACATCCAATCAGCGGAAGTCCTGTGGGCGAAAACAGCTCGTTGATGAGAGGTCGAAGGAGAATGGCAAGAATCATGCAAACTAACAGGCGGGTCACAAGCAGGCAAATGACAGAGCAGTACAACAGTGGTGGAGAGAACAGCATCTCCTGGCACACGTTAGGTCCCGTGATACCAACTGAGCAAAGTGTCCATATCCCAAACAATTCAGGCCGTTCTGGAGGCAACGGGAGGTCCGACCCAGTACTAGATAGGTGTACCTAATAAACTTGCCACTGAGTGTTTATACACACACAACCTATCTATATACACAGTGCCACAGAAAATATTCACACACCTTTACTGTTTCCACATTTTGTTGTGATAAAGCCTGAATTTAAAATGGATGAAATTTAGATTTGTTTGTCACTGGCATACACGATAATGTCAAAGTGAAAACATTTTTTCCAAATTAGTTACAAATAAAAAGCTAATCAGTTAATCAGTAATCAAACACTGTTATGGCAAGCCTAAATAAGTGCAGGAGCAAAAATGTGCTTAACAAGTCACATAATAAGTTGCATGGACTCACGCTGTGTGCAATATTGTTTCAAATGATTTCTCTGTAACACACACATAATTGTAAGGTCCCTCAGTCGAGCAGTGAATTTCAAACACGGATTAAACCACAGAGACCAGGGAACTTTTCCAATGGCTCGCAAAGAAGGGCACCTACTGGTAGATGGGTAAAAATAAAAAAGCAGTCTTGAATATCCCTTTAACATGGTGAAGTTATTAAATGACACTTTGGATGGTATATCAATACACCCAATCACTACAAAGATACAGCCGTCCTTCCTAACTCAGTTGTCGGAGAGGAAGGAAACCACTCTGGGATTTGACGATGAGGCCAAAGGTGACTTTAAAATAGTTACAGTTGAATGGCTGTTATAGGAGAAAACTGAGGATGGATCAATAACACAGTAGGTACTCCACAATACTTACTTAATAGACAGAGAGAAAAGAAGGAAGCCTGTACAGAATAAAAATATTCAAAAAAAATGCAACAGGCACAAAATCAATACTGCAAAAAATGTGGCACAGCAATACACTTTTTGTCCTGAATACAAATTGCTATGTTTAGGACAAATCCAATACAACACATTACTAAGTACAACTCACCATATTTTCCAGCGTACAGTGCATATTTTCCAGTTTACAGTGCATATTTTCCAGTTTACAGTGCATATTTTCCAGTTTACAGTGCATAATTTCCAGCTTAAAGTATTCAGACCCGTTCATTTCCCACAATTTTTGCTACTTTACAGCCTTATTCTAAAATCTCAATCTACACAATATACCCCATAATGACAAAAATATAATTATTTTTTATAAATGTTTGAAAATGTATTAAAAATAAATAAAAAAAGTCCCCGTGGTCAATAAAATTGATCTGAAATAATTTGGAAAGGCACACCTGTCTATGTAAGGTTCCACAGTTAACAGTGCATGTCAGGGCAAACACCAAGCCATGAGGTCGAAATAATTGTCCGTAGAGCTCAGAGACACGATTGTGTCGAAGCACAGATCTGGGGAAAGGTACCAAAACATTTATTCAGCATTGAAGGTCCCAAAGAACACAGTTGCCTCCATCATTGTTCAATGGAAGAAGTTTGGAACCACCGAGACTCTTCTTAGACTGAGCAATCGGGGGGGAAAGGCCTTGGTCAGGGAGGTGACCAAGAACCCGATAGTCACTCTGACAGAGCTCCAGAGATCCTCTGTGGAGATGAGAGAACATTCCAAAAGGACAACCATCTCTGCTGAACTCCACCAATCAGGCCTTTATGGTAGAGTGGCAAGATGGAAACTACTCCTTAGAAAAATGCACAATAGCCCGCTTGGAGTTTGCCAAACAGTACTTAAAGGACTCTCAGACCATGAGAAACACGATTCTCCGGTCTGATGAAACCAAGATTGAACTCTTTGGCGTGAATGACAAGCCTCATGTCTGGAGGACACTTTGCACCATCCCTACGTTGAAGCATGGTGGCGGCAGCATCATGCTGTGGGGATGTTTTTCAGCGCAGGGACTGAGAGACTTGTCAGGATCGAGGGAAAGATGAACGGAGCAAAGTACCGAGAGATCCTTGATGAAATCCTGCTCCAGAGCGCTCAGGGACCTCAGACTGGGGGCAAAGGTTCACCTTCCAACAGGACAACGACCCTAAGCACACAGCCAAGACAATGCAGAAGTGGATTCGGGACATGTCCTTGAGTTGCCCAGCCAGAGCCCGGACTTGAACCCAATCGAACATCTCTGGAGAGACCTGGCATTAGCTGTGCAGCAACACTTCCCATCCAACCTGACAGAGCTTGAGAGGATCTGCAGAGAATAATGGGAGAAACTCCCCAAATACAGGTGTGTCAATCTTGTAGCGTCATACCCAAGAACACTTAAGGCTGTAATCGCTGCCAAAGGTGCTTTAACAAAGTACTGAGTGAAGGGTCGAAACACTTAGGTAAATGTGATATTTGGGTTTTAAATGTGATATTTCTGCATTTCATTTTCAATATATATAGTATACATATTTTCATAAACAAAACATCCCAACATCCCAGTGGAAAGTGTGTGCATGATTTAAAAAATATATACACTGCTCAAAAAAATAAAGGGAACATTTAAACACAATGTAACTCCAAGTCAATCACACTTCTGTGAAATCAAACTGTCCACTTAGGAAGCAACACTGATTGACAATACATTTCACATGCTGTTGTGCAAATGGAATAGACAACAGGTGGAAATTATAGGCAATTAGCAAGACACCCCCAATAAAGGAGTGGTTCTGCAGGTGGTGACCACAGACCACTTCTCAGTTCCTATGCTTCCTGGCTGATGTTTTGGTCCCTTTTGAATGCTGGCGGTGCTTTCACTCTAGCGGTAGCATGAGACTGAGTCTACAACCCACACAAGGGTCTCAGGTAGTGCAGCTCATCCAGGATGGCACACCAATGCGAGCTGTGGCAAGAAGGTTTGCTGTGTCTGTCAGCGTAGTGTCCAGAGCATGGAGGCGCTACCAGGAGACAGGCCAGTACATCAGGAGACGTGGAGGAGGCCGTAGGAGGGCAACAACCCAGCAGCAGGACCGCTACCTCCGCCTTTGTGCAAGGAGGAGCAGGAGGAGCACTGCCAGAGCCCTGCAAAATTACCTCCAGCAGGCCACTAATGTGCATGTGTCTGCTCAAACGGTCAGAAACAGACTCCATGAGGGTGGTATGAGGGCCCGACGTCCACAGGTGGGGGTTGTGCTTACAGCCCAACACCGTGCAGGACGTTTGGCATTTGCCAGAGAACACCAAGATTGGCAAATTCGCCACTGGCACCCTGTGCTCTTCACAGATGAAAGCAGGTTCACATTGAGCACATGTGACAGAGTCTGGAGACGCTGTGGAGAACGTTCTGCTGCCTGCAACATCCTCCAGCATGACCGGTTTGGGAGTGGGTCAGTCATGGTGTGGGGTGGCATTTCTTTGGGGGGGCCGCAAAGCCCTCCATGTGCTCGCCAGAGGTAGCCTGACTGCCATTAGGTACCGAGATGAGATCTTCAGACGCCTTGTGAGACCATATGCTGGTGCGGTTGGCCCTGGGTTCCTCCTAATGCAAGACAATGCTAGACCTCATGTGGCTGGAGTGTGTCAGCAGTTCCTGCAAGAGGAAGGCATTGATGCTATGGACTGGCCCGCCCGTTCCCCAGACCTGTATCCAATTGAGCACATCTGGGACATCATGTCTCGCTCCATCAACCACAGACTGTCCAGGAGTTGGCGGATGCTTTAGTCAAGATCTGGGAGGAGATCCCTCAGGAGACCATCCGCCACCTCATCAGGAGCATGCCCAGGCGTTGTAGGGAGGTCATACAGGCACGTGGAGGCCACACACACTACTGAGCCTCATTTCACTTGTTTTAAGGACATTACATCAAAGTTGGATATCAGTTTGTCTCTGTGAATGGTTTGTCCTCTGACAAATCAACTGTACATTTCGGTGTTCCTCAAGGTTCTGTTTTAGGACCACTATTGTTTTCACTATATATTTTACCTCTTGGGGATGTTATTCGAAAACATAATGTAAACTTTCACTGCTATGCGGATGACACACAGCTGTACATTTCAATGAAACACGGTGAAGCACCAAAATTGCCCTCGCTAGAAGCATGTGTTTCAGACATAAGGAAGTGGATGGCTGCAAACTTTCTACTATTAAACTCGGACAAAACAGAGATGCAGGTCCCAAGAAACAAAGAGATCTTCTGTTGAATCTGACAATTAATCTTAATGGTTGTACAGTCGTCTCAAATAAAACTGTGAAGGACCTCGGCGTTACTCTGGACCCTGATCTCTCTTTTGAAGAACATATCAAGACCATTTCGAGGACAGCTTTTTTCCATCTACGTAACATTGCAAAAATCAGAAACTTTCTGTCCAAAAATGATGCAGAAAAATTAATCCATGCTTTTGTCACTTCTAGGTTAGACTACTGCAATGCTCTATTTTCCGGCTACCCGGATAAAGCACTAAATAAACTTCAGTTAGTGCTAAATACGGCTGCTAGAATCCTGACTAGAACCAAAAAATTTGATCATATTACTCCAGTGCTAGCCTCTCTACACTGGCTTCCTGTCAAAGCAAGGGCTGATTTCAAGGTTTTACTGCTAACCTACAAAGCATTACATGGGCTTGCTCCTACCTCTCTGATTTGGTCCTGCCGTACATACCTATACATGCTACGGTCACAAGACGCAGATCCATTGTCCCTAAATTTCTAAGCAAACAGCTGGAGGCAGGGCTTTCTCCCCCATTTTTATGGAACGGTCTGCCTACCCATGTCAGAGACGCAAACTCGGTCTCAACCTTTAAGTCTTTACTGAAGACTCATCTCTTCAGTGGGTCATATGATTGAGTGTAGTCTGGCCCAGGAGTGGGAAGGTGAACGGAAAGGCTCTGGAGCAACGAACCGCCCTTGCTGTCTCTGCCTGGCCGGTTCCCCTTTTTCCACTGGGATTCTCTGCCTCTAACCCTGTTACGGGGCTGAGTCACTGGCTTGCTGGGGCTCTCTCGTGCCGTCCCTGGGGGTGCGTCACCTGGGTGGGTTGATTCACTGTTGTGGTCGGCCTGTCTGGGTTTCCCCCCTTTGGGTTGTACCGTGTCGGAGATCTTTGTGGGCTATACCTTGTCTCAGGATGGTAAGTTGGTGGTTGTAGATTTCCCTCTAGTGGTGTGGGGGCTGTGCTTTGGCAAAGTGGGTGGGGTTATATCCTTCCTGTTTGGCCCTGTCCGGGGGTGTCCTCGGATGGGGCCAGACCCCTCCTGTCTCAGCCTCCAGTATTTATGCTGCAGTAGTTTATGTGTCGGGGGGCTAGGGTCAGTTTGTTTATCTGGAGTACTTCTCCTGTCCTATTCGGTGTCCTGTGTAAATCTAAGTGTGCGTTCTCAATTCTCTCCTTCTCTCCTTCTTTCTCTCTCTCGGAGGACCTGAGCCCTTGCCCCAGGACTACCTGACATGATGACTCCTTGCTGTCCCCAGTCCACCTGGCCATGGCTGCTCCAGTTTCAACTGGCCTGGGACCATGTCCCAGGACCCTGATGTCAGGACACCCTGCTCATTTCAAGTCCACCTCATTTCCTGAGCCCTAGGACCGTGCCCCAGGACTTGACATTGGCCCCCAGGCACCTGGACAACTGTTCTGCCTTACTATTATTCAACCATGCTGGTCATTTATGAACATTTGAACATCTTGGCCACGTTTTCTGCCAGAAGAGGACTGGCCACCCCACATATGCTCTCTAATCTCTCTTTCTTTCTCGGAGGACAGCCCTAGGACCGTGCCCCAGGACTACCTGACATGATGGCTCCTTGCTGTCCCCAGTCCACCTGACTGTGCTGCTGCTCCAGTTTCAACTGTTCTGCCTTATTATTATTTGACCATGCTGGTCATTTATGAACATTTGAACATCTTGGTCATTTTCTGTTATAATCTCTACCCGGCACAGCCAGAAGAGGACTGGCCACCCCACATAGCCCGGTTCCTCTCTAGGTTTCTTCCTAGGTTTTGGCCTTTCTAGGGAGTTTTTCCTAGCCACCGTGCTTTTACACCTGCATTGTTTGCTGTTTGGGGTTTTAGGCTGGGTTTCTGTACAGCACTTTGAGATATCAGCTGATGTACGAAGGGCTATATAAATAAATTTGATTTGATTTGATTTGATTTGATCAGCCTGTAGTGTGGTGACTCCAAATCCAGACCTCCATGGGTTGATAAATTTGATTTCCATTGATAATGTGTGATTTTATTGTCAGCACATTCAACTATGTAAAGAAAAAAGTATTTAATAAGAATATTTCATTCATTCAGACCTAGGATGTGTTATTTTAGTGTTACTTTTATTTTTTTGAGCAGTGTATATATAATATTCTAAACCCAGCAAAAAAAGAAACGACCATTTTTCAGGACCTAGTCTTTCAAAGATAATTCATAAAAATCCAAATAACTTCACAGATCTTCATTGTAAAGGGTTTAAACACAGTTTCCCATGCTTGTTCAATGAACATGGACCAGTGGAATAGTTGTTAACACACTAACAGCTTACAGACGATAGGCAATTAAGGTCACAGTTATGAAAACTTAGGACATAAAGAGCCCTTTCTACTGACTCTAGAAAAACACCAAAAGAAAGATGCTTAGGGTCCCTGCTCATCTGCGTGAATGTGTCTTAGACATGCTGCAAGGAGGCATGAGGACTGCAGATGTGGCCAGGGCAATAAATTGAAATGTCCTTACTGTGAGACGCCTAAGACAGTGCTACAGGGAGACAGGACGGACAGCCGATTGTTCTCGCAGTGGCAGACTGTGTGTAACACCTGCACAGGATCGATACATCTGAACATCACACCTGCGGGACTGGTACAGGATGGCAACAACTGCAAGAGTTACACCAGGAACGCACAATCCCACCATCAGTGCTCAGACAGTCCACAATAGGCTGAGAGAGGCTGGACTGAGGGCTTGTAGGCCTGTTGTAAGGCAGGTCCTCCCCTGACATCACCGGCAACAATGTCGCCTATGGGCACAAACCCACCATCGCTGGGCCAGACAGGACTGGCAAAAAGTGCTCTTCACTGACAACTCGTGGTTCTCACCAGGGCTGGTAGGATCCACGTTTATCGTCGAAAGAATGAGCGTTACGCCGAGGCTTGTACTCTGGAGCAGTATCGATTTGGAGGTGGAGGGTCTGGGGCAGTGTGTCACAGCATCATCAGACTGAGCTTGTTGTCATTGCAGGCAAACTCAATGCTGGACATTATAGGGAAGACATCCTCCTCCCTCATGTGGTACTCTTCCTGCAGGCTCATCCTGACATGACAATGCCACCAGCCATACTGCTCGTTCTGTGCATGATTTCCTGCAAGACAGGAATGTCAGTGTTCGACCATGGCCAGCGAAGAGCACGGATCTCAATCCCATTGAGCACGTCTGGGACCTGTTGGATCGGAGGGTGAGGGCCAGGGCCATTCCCCCCAGAAATGCCTGGGAACTTGCAGGTGCCTTGGTGGAAGAGTGGGGTAACATCTCACAGCAAGAACGGGCAAATCTGGTGCAGTCCATGAGGAGAAGCACTGCACTACTTAATGCAGCTGGTGGCAACACCAGATACTACTGACTGTTACTTTTGATTTTGAACCCTCCTTTGTTCAGGGACACATGATTCCATTTATGTTAGTCACATGAAGTGGGACAGCATTCACTTCACTGCAGTCAGGTCAAGATCCTAGTGAGGACGACGAGCAAACGGATGAGCTTCCTTGAGACGGTTTCTGGCAGCTTGTGCAGAAATTCTTTGGTTGTGCAAACCCACAGATTCATCAACTGTCCGCGTGGCTGGTCTCAGACCATCCGGCAGGTGAAAAATCCAGATGTGGAGGTCCTGGGCTGGTGTGGTTACACATGGTCTGTGGTTGTGAGGCCGGTTGGACGTACTGACAAATTCTTTAAAACGTCAAGACAGGTGCCTTATGGTAGAGAAATGAACATTAAATTATTTGACAACACCTCTGCTGGACATTCCTGTATTCATCATGCAAATTGCATGCTGCCACAACACTTGAGACATCTGTGGTATTGTGTTGTGTGACAAAACTGCACATTGAGTTGCCTTTTATTGTCCCCAGTACCAGGTGCACCAGTGTAATGCTCATGCTGTTTAATCAGCTTATTGATATGCCACACCTGTCGGGTGATGGATTATCTTGGCAAAGGAGAATGCTCACTAACAGGAAAGTAAACAAATTTGTGCACAAAATGTGAGAAACAAGATTTTTGTGCATATGGAAAATGTCTGGAATCTTTTATTTCAGCACATAAACACTTTACATGTTGCCTTTATATTTTTGTTCAGTGTAGTTGAAAGCCCTCTTTAACTTAAGCAGACTAACATTTCTACACTACCAGGGGTCTGTCGGGAAGGAGAAACGGGAGGTTCAGTCAGGTAGGTTACCTAGCCTGTCTATCGCTTGCGGCCTCCTCTCCTTCAACGCCGGGACACCCTGGTGCGGTGTTGCCTGCGGACAGGGTGGCTAATCTGCTTCTTCTGGGCTTTGTGATTGATAGATAAGACTATGAATGACTTTTAGATGGGCCGAGGGCCCCTTTTATAGGGCTGGAGGGGGGCGGAGTGACGTTATCATGGGATAAATGATGATGCAATAATTAAACTGTATGGATTTTGAAAAGTAAAATAGCAGTATTGGCAGGATGTTTTTGTTTTTTTGCTTATGTTTTTTTGGCCAACACAATGAATCATGGTAGAACTAATCAATCAGAGCTTTATTTAATGGTCATATGGAATGTCAATTCAATGAGCATTATGGGTAAATAATACAAAACACAGCAGAATATAAAAAGTGGCCAGAAGGATGTAAGAGCCAAAAATGAAGAAAATTGGTGTAAAATTGTAGGCGATCCACAGCATGAGTCAAAATACCCATAAAACCTAGCGGTCAAACAGGGAAATGGTTCCAATCGTTTTTCCACCATAGATTTTTCCCATAGGGGATTTTAGAAACACTTCAAATAAGGGCTTACCCTGATAACCATGTACATCTCTCTAGGACAAGGTGACTTTTATCAAATGTTGGAAAAACAATTGGAACCATTGTCCTGTTTGACCACTAGGTTTTATGACACCACTGTGGGGCTCTATTATAATTTAGACAACGGGTGGGTCTATTCCGGAATGCTGATTGGTAAAAAAAAAACATTTTCCAGCCTGTGTCTATTCCACAAGTTACCACCGGCTAAACATATGATGTTAAAATGCCTATTTACTTTGTTCCATATGACTGCGCAATCCAATGTCTCATTAACTCAGCCAAACAATTTATAAACTTGATCTCCACTATAAAAAGCATCTAGACATTATCTCACATTTCCTTGAGACTAAAATTTAGTTTTCAACAGTGGAGATTTCTATAAACCTTGCTGTCTGTCTCTCATGTCATTTGCAACATTGTTTCAATATTCAAATTTGACCTCCGTGTGTCCCATAGTAATGAACGTGTCGGGAGTCGGGACGAGACCGACAGGCAGTGTTTCTCAGACAGTCGAACTCGTGTATCAGCTGGCCTAATTTTTATGGATATATTCAAAGAAATGTAAATTGAAAAAAGGTCCAACGAAATGAAGTGCAGCTAGTTTGCAGTCTTTCCACCTTCAGTTTGAAGTGATTGTGTTAGCTGTGTTGTTGGCTAGCTCCTCTGAACAACAGTGTCCTGACATTTTCTATGCCAGGTGAAATCATGCCTCATTAGCTCATTGTTATGGATGCGTCCAAATAAAGGTCACTAGAAAACAGCTTAAACAAATGCAAATGCAGCTACTGTTGTTATTTGGGCTGCACTTTTTGATGTGACTTTAAGTTAGCAGTAGTTGGCTAGCTAGCAAGCAAGGGATAAGAATGTTGCCAGCCAGTATGGCAATGGAACATTTATAACGAACGACTGGGTCGCGTCCATAGATACAGATCAAGAAGACTGAACGACAGTCTCGCAACCGAACCGATTGAACGAACAACCAGCCGGCTTGGGTATCAACCCTAGATTTGTGTTGGGACTATATCTTGTGGAAGGATGAAATAGCATTAATAAATTCATCAAAATAACATATTTTTACGAAAATGTCAATAATTATTTCAATATGTTGGTAAAAGTGAAAATGCCCTCGAAGCCAGTTTTTAGGATATATTGGTATGGTTTGCCAGCTCTAGACTTCATTTCGACCCTAACAGTACCTGTGCCAATATAACCTCCAAACACCGGCTTCTTGGGCATTATCACTTAAACAGATGTATTCAAATATATTAATAAAATGAATTTTAAAAAAGACAAACGAGAGGGAAGGGGAGAGAGAGATAGAGATGGGGAGACAGAAAACTGGAGAGACAGAAAAAGACTGAGTGAAAGAGAGACAGATAGAGAGGGAGGATAGAGAGAGAAAGAGAATAAGAGAGAGAGCATTGCAATCATGGAGGGGATGTTGCTAATATGGTGCAAAAAGTACAGTCCCTCACAGTCTAGCTAGCTGATAAAAACATTACATACAGGTTGCGGATCTCAGCTCTGGCGTCGTCCAGCAAACTGTGTCCGTATCTGGGCAGCAGACCCTGAGGGGCCCTGCCACTCATCTCCACCTCCACACTTCTAGGGCCTGGGAGACACAAACAGACACAAAAGTTAAGGCTAACAGAAAACTCCCACCAAAATTCAAACATGAGGCTAAAGCCATATTGCTTTCCTATCCAATCTATGCCGAGGGAGTAAAGACTAGGAGTTCTTTTGGGGTTCAGTGTCAGAGTATAAAAGTAAAATGTCAAAGGTCACCTCTGGGGGCAGCAGGGGGTAGCTGAGCCAGGCTGAACGTGTCCTCCCTCAGCCTCCGCAGGCCTGTATTGACTCGTGATTGGACATGGCCATAGGGGGTGGGCCGTTTGTTCTGCGTCTGCAGCTGCTGTTTGGCGGCCAACAGGCGCTGCTTCAGGCCCTCATTCTGCATCTGCAGCTCCTGGACCTAGAATTGAATTACACTCAATTTTGGGTTGCAAATAAACAAAACGTACATCGACAAGATGCGCATTTGAAATCCTAGAGGATAACACACAAAAACATTAATGAAAACACTGGTTATGTACCAAATGGCACCCTATTCCCTACACTCCTTTTGACCAGAGCCCTTGTAAAAACTAGTGCACTATATAGGGTATAATGGTGCAATTTCGGACGCATCCACTTATTTTCAAAGTGGTCCACCTTCTCCTGCAGCTCTTCCATCATCTCCTCCAGCTCCACGTCCCGGCTCCCTGGTCGCACCCCACCTGCAGCCACTTGTTCCACACGCCGACGGTCCTTCACCAAGCGCACCAGCTTGGTGGCCATCCTGCGAAAAGCCAAGAGAAGTTTGAAGTTCAATAGAATGGGAGCAGAGGCAAGGGTCAGAAATCCACATGAAGAGTTGTTGAACTCTAAGGTTTGATACTGTAGGGGTATGCATTGATGTTGAAACCTTAGCTAAATGTGTGTGTGTGTTGAGTTTGTGTGCATACATCCAGGTGCAGTTCCCACCTCTTGATTTTGTCCTCCTGTTTGTGTGTGTGTTGTTTGAGGAGCAGGTTTTCCTCATGGAGCCGTAGGAACCTGTCCTCCAGCTCCTCCCTGCTCACCCGCAAGATCGCCTGCCTCGCCCGGGCATTCTGGGCTACCAGCATCTCTGCAAACAGAGCCAGGAAGTTACCACCAGTTTAGACCCAATTGTTAAGGTCCATAGGGTAGAGTAAAGTAAACCAAAGTCAAGTAATGGCATTAATAACCTGATAATCCCACTCCAACCTTAGTGAGGTTTAGGGTGATGTCTTTAACGGGCACATCTGCTGCAGTCTCGTCAGCAAACGTTGACATGGTTCAATCTGGAAACAAAAGGTTGAGACATCACAGCTATCCATCAATGAAAGACTAACAGGACACAACCTCCTGTGGCTTGTTTTAGCTAGGAAGGTCGGATGAAAACCATGCAACTAACAGTACTAACTAGTTGCTATCAATGTCTAGAATAGGCGTACATATTATTACTGTTCTACCAGCTTAGCTAAATGTTTCTTTCTAGGTTAAAATAGCTCACAAATAGGCTAGCTAGGTTCGTTTGGCTACGTACGTACAAAAACAAGCGGCTCGTCTGAAGCCAAGTCTCAATGAACTAGCTAACGTTAGTTTTAGAGTGGATAAGTAAGCTAACAAGTTAGCTATCATCCAGTTTAAAAGTGTCTATCCAATAGTAAAGCATGCATGCATAATGTTTACCATTAACTATTCATTTCCTACACATTTGTTACAGTTTCACATAAACACTTCACTCCTCAGCGACTGTTGCTAACAAACAATTGTCTTCCTGTTCCCATGTGCGCATGCGTTTCAAAAGAATCATGGGATAAATCGTTTCAGGAGAAGAGCAGTACAGTCAGAAGACTGAGCATTTCATAATATTATATGTACAGTGAGTCAATATCTAACAGGTATTTGGTGCAGTAGGCTACTTTGCAATGCTGATAGGAACATTTACTGAAATAATGCCTATGCACTGTGTCTTTTACACAGTCTCCTTTCATTAACATGTTGACAAGCCTTAATCTAGCCCAAGATGGAGTTTACTGTTAGCCTTAAGGTCCAAGGACCAAAACAGCCAAATACTCAATCTAAACGTGAATCGATTCTCAATTGCGATGCGCTTATAGAAACATAAAGTCCTAGACTTGCATATCACATCAAAATAATCTCACAAATACAACATATTAAATTACTGTACACTGTTTTAGTTGCAGCCGAGAGTATTTTTCAGTGACGCCACGTTGCTGGCGAGAGGGTTCCAGCTGCTGGGACATCATCTCAAGAGTCGTCATCCCTCAGGGTCTCTATGCTGCCACCTACTGCTATGTCATCTCTCAGTGCAGCGCATCTCTCAGGAAAAGTGGAATTTTCGAAAAGAGTGAACGTTTCAAGTGAACTATATGGAGAAGTGGGGGTTGCGACACGTTTCACTCAATATGTCGTTTGGGTTATCGGACATTAGTAATGGTCTGCAGAGACGACAGTGAGTTATGTAAAAAAATAAAAGTATATTCACTGACTAAGCTGTTTCTTTAAATGTTACATACAGGTAGTATGTATGTAACAATACTTTTCTTGTAAATGCTAGCCAACGTTACATTTACGTAATTTAACAAACGTACAGTGGTGAGTGCATACATTTGAATACTTGTTTCATTATTGGTCCCTCGTGGGAAATGAACTCCCCGACGCTGGTGCCCATGCGCCTTCAAAATACTCCTCACCTAATCACCTGAGCTACACGGGACTAGCTACCTTAATTTATACTTTTATTTTTTACATTAATGTATTATTGAATATTTGGAATAATAATAATTGAAATATCAAGTCATGGCAGTGCTAGTAGTTATGGAATCCAGCGCTTCTAGTGTTAAAAGGCGCCTTTCAAAACCCCCACTTATAATGGTTCCTTTCTAAATGCTCTCACCTTGTAACGCCAGGGTAGTGGGTTCGATCCCCGGGACCACCCATACGTAGAATGTATGCACACATGACTGTAAGTCGCTTTGGATAAAAGCGTCTGCTAAATGGCATATATTATTATTATATTATCTATCGACACCCCCACTTTTCCTGAGAGATGCACTGCACTGAGAGATGACATATCAGTAGGTAGCAGCATAGAGACCCTGAGGGATGACTACTCTGAGGGAAGATGGTACAGCTCGACCCTACTGGTGCTTCCATTACACACAGGTGTCGAAGCATGCTAGATAGCTAATAGGCGAAAGTTAATAAAGATGGCGGCCCCCGTGTGCATACAACAAATCCCTCGTTTGCGAAGTTCGCTGTATTGTACATTGCTCATTTTTTTTGTATAGGCATTTGCACAGTATACATGATCCCAATTTGTGGTCCAAGAAGGCGGTAATTTGATAAAACTAAAAAGTAGATTGTACTGTTATAATGTCACATTGAACCATATTGCTTGCGGTAGTTTAAGAACTCGGTGGATCATTTTTATTTATATGAATTTTTTATTTTACCTTTATTTAACTAGGCAAGTCAGTTAAGAACAAATTCTTATTTTCAATGACTTTTCAATTTAACTTTTTAAATGTGTTATTATTTCTCGCTGATATGAAAGATAAGGTCTTTATGCTTCCAAAACCGTACCACAAGTGATGCGTGTTAATGTTCAGACCGAGTGTCGGGGCTTAACAAAACTCCCCTGTACAGAAGACAACATCGCACAATGACTTATTTGTAATGTAATGGAACTGAGAGTCGTGATCCAGGGCTAGCTTTTACCGTGATACCTGCAATGCAAAATTAAATAAAAGTATAGTGGTCGTATACACAGTTTAGCAGATGTTATAGCGGGTGCAGCGAAATGCTTGAGTTACTAGCTCCTTACAATGCAGTAAAATTTCAAACAAGAAATGTCAGAAAGAATACAAATAACACAAACAGTAATCCAAATGCAAGCTATGCAAATGATAAAGTATGTACAGCAGTAGATATATTAGCTATGTCAAGAATCCAGTATGTAAATACATGGTGTGTACAATTAGTGTAACAGAAAATGCAATGTACAGTAGATATAAACTCAGCAAAAAAAGAAACGTCCCTTTTTCAGGACCCTGTCTTTCAAAGATAATTTGTAAAAATCCAAATAACTTCACAGATCTTCATTGTAAAGTGTTTAAACACTGTTTCCCATGCTTGTTCAATGAACCATAAACAATTAATGAGCATGTACCTGTGGACGGTCGTTAACACACTAACAGCTTACAGACGGGAGACAATTAAGGTCACAGTTATGAAAACTTAGGACACTAAAGAGGCCTTTCTACGTAGTCTGAAAAACACCAAAAGAAAGATGCCCAGGGTCCCTGCGTGAACGTGCCTTATGCATGCTGCAAGGAGGCATAAGTGGCCAGATGCAGATGTGGCCAGGGCAATAAATTGCAATGTCTGTAGTGTAAGACAGCGCTACAGGGAGACAGGACAGACAGCTGATCGTCCTGGCAGTGGCAGACCATGTGTAACAACTAGAGGTCGCCCGATTAATCGGCATGGCTGATTAATTAGGGTTGATTTCAAGTTTTCATAGCAATCGGTAATCTGAATTTTTGGACACCGATTATGGCCGATTACATTGTACTCCACAAGGAGAATGCGTGGCAGGCTGACCACCTGTTAAGAGAGTGCAGCAAGGAGTCAAGGTAAGTTGCTAGCTAGCATTAAACTTATCTTATAAAAAACAATCAATCTTAACATAATCACTAGTTTAACTACAAATGGTTGATGATATTAGTAGTTTAACTAACTTGTCCTGCATTGCAAATAATCTATGCGGTGCCTGTTAATTTATCATCGAATCACAGCCTACTTCGCCAAACGGTGATGATTTAGCAAGCGCATTCGCGAAATAAGCACTGTCGTTGCACCAATGTACCTAACCATAAACATCAATGCCTTTCTTAAAATCAATACACAAGTATATATTTTTAAACCTGCATATTTAGTTAAAATAAATGTGTGTTATCAGGCAATATTAACTAGGGAAATTGTGTCACTTCTCTTGCGTTTAGTGCAAGCAAAGTATGGGTATATGCAGAAGTTTGGGCTGCCTGGCTCATTGCGAACTGTGTGAAGACCATTACTTCCTAACAAATACCGTAAATAATTTGCCGTAATTTGCCATATTTATGACAATACATTGAAGGTTGTGCAATGTACAGCAATATTTAGACTTATGGATGCCACCCGTTAGATAAAATACGGAACGGTTCCGTATTTCACTGAAAGAATATACGTTTTGTTTTCAAAATGATAGTTTCCGGATTTGACCATATTATGTCCTAAGGCTCGTATTTCTGTGTGTTTATTATATTATAATTAAGTCTAAGATTTGTAGAGCAGTCTGACTGAGTGGTGGTTGGCAGCAGCAGGCTCGTAAGCATTCATTCAACAGCACTTTCCTGCATTTGCCCGCAGCTCTTCGCAATGCTTGAAGCACAGTGCTGTTTATGACTTCAAGCCTATCAACCCCCGAGATTAGGCTGGCAACACTATAGTGCCTATAAGGACATCCAATAGTCAAAGGTATATGATTTAAATGTTTCATTATTTATTTGAGTCTAAATTGATTTATATTTATGTATTATATTAAGTTAAAATAAAAGTGTTCATTCAGTATTGTTGCAATTGTCATTATTACAAATATATATATATTTATAAATCGTCTGATTAATCGGTATCGGCTTTTTTTGGTTTTCCAATAATCAGTATTGGCGTTGAAAAATCCTAGTCGGTCGACCTCTAGTAACAACACCTGCACAGGATCGGTACATCCGAACATCACACCTGCGGGCAAGGTACGGGATGGCAACAACAACTGCTCGAGTTACACCAGGAATGCACAATCCGTCCAGGAACGCACAATCCCTCCATCAGTGCTCAGACTGTCCGCAATAGGCTGAGAGAGGCTGGACTGAGGGCTTGTAGGCCTGTTGTAAGGCAGGTCCTCATCAGACATGGACACAAACCCACCGCCACTGGACCAGACAGGACTGGCAAAAAAGTGCTCTTCACTGACGAATCATGGCTTTGTCTCACCAGGGGTGATGGTTGGATTTGTGTTTATCGTCGAAGGAATGAGCGTTACACGATGCCTGTACTCTGGAGCAGTATCGATTTGGAGGTGGAGGGTCTGTCATCCTCCTCCCTCATGTGGTACCCTTCTTGCAGGCTCATCCTGACATGACCTTCCAGCATGACAATGCCACCAGCCATAGTGCTCATTCTCTGCGTGATTTCCTGCAAAACAGGAATGTCAGTGTTCTGCCATGGCCAGTGAATATCCCGGCTCTCAATCCCATTGAGCACGTTTGGGACCTGTTGGATCGGAGGGTGAGGGCTAGGGCCATTCTCTCCAGAAATGTCCGGGAACTTGCAGGTGCCTTGATGGAAGAGTGGGGTAACATCTCACCGCAAGAACTGGCAAATCTGGTACAGTCCATGAGGAGGAGATTCACTGCAGTACTTAATGCAGCTGGTGGCCACACCAGATACTGACTGTTACTTTTGATTTTGACCCCACCTTTGTTCAGGGACACATTATTAAATTTCTGTTAGTCACATGTCTTTGGAACTTGTTCAGTTGATGTCTCAGTTGTTGAATCTAATGTTCATACAAATATATACACATGTTGAGTTTGCTGAAAAGAAACGCAGTTGACACTGACAGGACTTTTCTTTTTTTGCTGAGTTTATTAGAATGAGCTATGCCGAGAATTCAGTATATAAATACAGTGTGAAAAAAAGTATGAAATAAATGGAAAGTTTCCAGTGTTTAATGTCTCTGTATACATGGGACAGCAGTGTTGGCTGTGTGCGTGAGTATGTTTGTATGTTGTGAGTATGGGCATATGTGTTTATGTGAGTGCAGGAGTCTGCATGTGTATGAGGTGTGTGTGAACTTGTGTGTGTCTGGGAGTTTGTGTGCAAGAAAGTATCTAAGGTGCAGGACAGTACCGGGCAGGTAGCCGGCTAGTGATGGCTGTTCAATCTAATGGCCTGGGCCAAGTTTTTTTTAAAAGTTATCTTATCTGTATTTCGTCTATCAGATAGGGTTAACGCATATAAATAGAATCAATAGAATGGACGAATCATTGAATTGAATGGGGACGCCCATTCTATTCATTGTATTTCTATGCATTTAATCCTATCCGATAGCCAAAATAATTCATCCGGATAGATAACTTTTGAAAAACTGGGCCCTGGTCATATCAAATCAAATGTTATTTGTCACATACACATGGTTAGCAGATGTTAATGCGAGTGAAGCAAAATGCTTGTGCTTCTAGTTCCGACCATGCAGTAACAAGTAATCTAACCTAACAATTAGTGACAAGCCAAATTTCTTCAGCCTCCTGAGGTTGAGGCGCTGCTGCGCCTTCTTCACCACACTGTCTGTGTGGGTGGACCATTTCATTTTGTCCGTGATGTGTACGCCGAAGAACTTAACTTTCCACCCTCTCCACTTCTGTCCCGTCGATGTGGATAGGGGGCTGCTCCCTCTGCTGTTTCCTGAAGTCCACGATCATCTCCTTTGTTTTGTTGACATTGAGTGTGAGGTTATTTTCCTGACACCACACTCCGAGGGCCCTCACCTCCTCCCTGTAGGTCGTCTCATCGTTGTTGGTAATCAAGTCTACCACTATAGTGTCGTCTGCAAACGTGATGATTGAATTGGAGGTGTGCATGGCCACGCAGTCGTGGGTGAACAGGGAGTACAGGAGAGGGCTGAGAATGTACCCTTGTGTGGCACCAGTGTTGAGGATCAGCGGGGTGGAGATGTTGTTATCTACCCTCACCACCTGGGCGGCGGCCCATCAGGAAGTCCAGGACCCAGTTGCACAGAGCGGGGTCGAGACCCAGGGTGTTAAATGCTGACCTGTAGCCGATGAAACAGCATACATAGGTATTCCTCTTGTCCAGATGGGTTAGGGCAGTGTGATTGCATCGTCTGTGGACCTATTGGGGCGGTAAGCAAATTGGAGTGGGTCTAGGGTGTCAGGTAGGGTGGAGGCGATATGGTCATTGACTAGTCTCTCAAAGCACTTCATGATGACGGAAGTGAGTGCTAAGGGGCGGTAGTCATTTAGCTCAGTTACCTTAGCTTTCTTGGGAACAGGAACAACGGTGGCCCTCTTGAAGCATGTGGGAACAGCAGACTGGGATAAGGATTGATTGTATATGTCCTTAAACACACCAGCCAGCTGGTCTGCGCATGCTCTGAGGATGCTGCCGGGGACGCCATCTGGGCCTGCAGCCTTGCGAGGATTAAAACGTTTATTTTACTCACGTCGGCTGCAGTGAAGGAGAGCCCACAGGTTTTGGTAGCAGGCTGTGTCAGTGGCACTGTATTGTCCTCAAAGCGAGCAAAGAAGTTATTTAGTCTGTCTGGGAGCAAGACATCGGGGTCCGCAACGGGGCTTGTTTTCCTTTTGTAGTCTGTGATTGACTGTAGACCCTGTCACATACTTCTCGTGTCTGAGCCGTTAAATTGCGACTCTACATTGTCTCTATACTGACGCTTAGCTTGTTTGATTAGCTTGCGGAGGGAATAGCTACACTGTTTGTATTCGGTTATGTTTCCGGTCACCTTGCCTTGATTAAAAGCAGTTGTTTGCGCTTTCAATTTTTTGCGAATGCTGCCATCAATCCACGGTTTCTGGTGGGGGAATATTTTAATAGACGCTGTGGGTACAACATCACCGATGCACTTGCTAATAAACTCGCTCACCGAATCAGCATATTCATCAATGTTGTTGTTCAACGCTATGTGGAACATATCCCAGTCCACGTGATCGAAGCAATCTTGAAGCGTGGAATCCGATTGGTCGGACCAGCGTTGACCAGACCTGAGTGTGGGTGCTTCCTGTTTTAGTCTCTGTCTATAGACTGGGAGCAACAAAATGGAGTCGTGGTCAGCTTTTCCGGAGGGAGGGCCTTATATGCGTCGCTGTTTCTCAGTCTCTCTGTCCAGGATCTGATGCACCTGTAGCGTCTGTCTGCTAGATGGTAGCCCAATGGTGCGTAGGGCTGATGGCACTGCCCTCTGAAAGAGCCAGGCGGTGATTCAGCCTGACAGAATGCCCTCAATGGTGCATCTGTAGAAGTTCATGAGGGTCTTAGTGGCCATGATGAATTTCTTCAGCTTCCTGAGGTTGAAGAGGTGCTGTGCCTTCTTCCCTACGGTGTCAATGTGAAGGGACCATTTCAGGTCCTCCGTGATCTGCACGCCGAGAGACTTGAATCTTTTGACCCTCCCAACTATGTCCCTTTCGATGTGGATGGGGGAGTTCTCCCTCTTCTGTCTCCTGTAGTCAACAATCAGCTCCTTGGTTTTATTGACGTTGAGGTATAGGTTATTGTCCTGGCACCACTCGGTCAGGGCTCTAACATCTTCCCTGTCGGCTGTCTCGTCATTGTTGGTGATCAGGCCTACGACTGTCATATTGTGAGCAATCTTGATTATTGCGTCGTGCGTGGCCACGCAGTCATGGGTAAACAGGGAGTACAAGAGGGGGCTAAGCACAAACCCCTGGGGGGCCCATATGTTGAGGATCAGCGTGGCGGAGGTGTTGTTGCATACCCTCACCTCACAGGGTCGGCCCGACAGGAAGTCCAGGAACGAGTTGCAAAGGGATGAGTTCAGACCCAGGGCCCTGAGCTTAGTGATGAGCCCTATGGTGTTGAAAGCTGTGCTGTAGTTTATGGACAGCATTTTCACATAGATATTATTCTTGTCCATGTGGGATAGGGTGTTGTGTAGTGCATTGGGGATTGTGCAAGATCAGTTGTGTTGTAGCCTACATGTTTAGGGGATTTTACAATGAAGTTAATGAATGTCCCCCTTTTTTTATACAATCCAGTCTATGCTTCATGTTTATCGTTCTTTTTCTTTCCCTCTGACCATCCTCTGTGAAGGGAAGTAGCAGGGCTATCACTCAGGTCCTGTTCTATGCATAATCCCAAACTTTGCCTGTAGGTGTATTTGTGATCTGAGATGGAAAAAGAGCTCTGATTTACAGTCTGGGATTTGACAGGCAAGCTGTCAGCTCTCTGCCTTTCATGAATTGGCAATTAAACTAATTTAGAAGGCTGAGATGAGAGCTGGCCTGGACAGAATGAGTTCACTCTGCATGCTCTGCTCCTGGGTTGCCACGCAGAGAGTGCTGGGGCATGACAGTCCCCTCCCATGGCTGCCCCCTTAAATCCTAACCTTTGACTCCCTCCTACACCCCCCCCCCTCTCTCTCTCTTTATCGGAGGGTTGGAGTGGGTCAGGGTGCTTTTTTGTTTTGGCGGTCACTAAAGGCAAGGCGTGTCTATCTGTCAGGTCACTGTTCATATAACTGTCAGAGCTGGCCTGTCGTTGAGTTCCATGATGCTTTTCTAACTTTTGTTCAACAAGCACTGCAGAACAGAACTGTCAAGCACATGATCAGACGAGCATGGAAAGGGCACTTTTTTCACGCCTCAATTCCCCTACCTCCCTCCCATTGTAAAATGAGGAGATTTCCCTCCCAATGTCTCCTAGCGGTCTGGTTTTATTCTGAATGAGTTTCTCCAGCTAACAATTTTAGGGGGAGAAAACGTTTTTGTAACATTACCCGCAATGTTCCCCTAATATTTTCGTGTCCAGTTTTATATTAGGGGAACATTGTATCCATGATAGCAAAAACCTTCTGAGAACCTTTTTGACATGTTTTGGTGTTAAAGTGAGGAGCACATTCCCTTAATATTCCATCAACCTCCCACCTAACATACACAGTACATGGTTACCACGTTCTCAGAATAAGACATTAATGTTCTTGACACTTTTCATGGGAAAATTGCAAGAACATTCTGTGTATCAGTTGTCAGGAAGTCACCTGATGGTCAAAAATATTTTGTTTCCGAAAATATTTTGTTTCATTACACATCACACCCTTGTTCCTGTTTCCAAGCCGACCAAGGACCTGATTGGTTAACCACTGATCCATTCAAAGCTCTTTTTGCCTGTTGGCAAGGTTAGGGATACTCCCACACACAGTGCTTTTAACTTGCATATTTGACATGCATGATTACATTGTGCATGTTCATGCATACAGTAATTATTATTCAACATTTACTCAACCTCTTGGTTCACAGTATTCAGTGGTTGGTGACCACTGCTCTAGGGCATGCGCTTATAGGTCCTGTCCTGAAAAAAAACCTAACCACTCCTCCCTAGGCACATATGTCGATCTAAAACCACTTGATAGATAGATGTAAGCAATCTATTGAATGCACTTTAAAGTAAATCTCAGCTCTGTTAAAGGTACACTCAGGAGTATCATTAAAACAGGTTCATATGTCACACCGACATCAGACAACTGTACAGAAAGCCCTTAAATTGTTGAAATAAGTCAATCACACATTAATGATGAGAGAATTGTCAAATTAACTGATACTTGACATGGTGGCATAGCAGGAAGATTGGTATACTGTGAGCCAATAGGTCAGGCATTCAAATCCCAGGTGAGGACATGTTGAATAATAATTTCTGATTAATTGAACATGCACATTTTTTTCATGCATGTCAAATATTTTAGTTGAAAACACTATCTTAAAAGCACTGTGTGTGATTATCCCTATCCTTGCCAACAAAAAAAAGCTACTATTTTTTTGCAACGTTCCAAAGAAACGTGTCTAGAACATTAATATCTTACGTTCTGAGAACATGTCAACCATGTTCTGTGTTATGTTTGGTGGGACGTTGATGGAATATTCTCCTAACTCACAGAAAATGACAATGTTTTTGCCACGTTCCCATGAAACGTGTCTAGAACATTTCATATCTTAAGTTCTGCTAACATGGTAACACTGTTCTGGGTAAGTTCAATTTGACATTAAAGGAATAGTCTCTTGGAAACATTACTTGCACATCACAGGAACATTTCTATGAAAAGTTAGTTAATGAAATTTCTAAATGTTTCAACTTCATATCTCCAGCACCACCCCAAAAATAACATTTGTGAAATGTTTTGTAGTAAAAAATCTAGGTGTTTTCATTGACATCAACCAATTAGCAGGCAATACCTACTCATAATTGTTTCAAATCACATGACACACACCGACTACAAAACATAGAAATGTACAATTTTCACATATGTTAATGTTGGGGTGGTGCTGGAGATTGTGAATATTAATTTAATCGTGCAAATGCATACATTTTTTTGTCACTGCATCAGTGAAATTCATACCTACAGTTATCTGTTCTCTATCCATGTAATTAGTCTCTTGCACCAACATGATGGAGCTAGCATGCCCTATTTATGTTTTTACGCATACAAAGCTGTACATTTTTATGTATTCAAATGGACCCCATTTCAATGGAAACAAACACTCATTAAGAGCAGGAGGTGTGTCCAATTAGTGGGCGAGGCCAACACACTTAAAATAGAGACTAGAAAGTTTTGTTAATGCTGAGAACGGAATGCACAGTACAATTCCCACAGAATAACTTAACTTTCTTTGAACAATTTGAAAACATTCCCAATGTCAACCCAGTTGAACGTTCCTAGAACACTACCAAAATTGACATTAAATGTAACCATGTTGGAACTTTTAGGAACTTCTGTTAAAGTAATGAAGTAACAAGATTCATTTTTTTGTCAAATTCCTTAAATGTGCTGAGAATGTTCCAAAGGCAAGCAACTATCCTGTAACATTCCCAGAAAGTAGTGGGAAGGTTGTATTAAAAATATCTGAATCAAGCATAAATTGTCTTTTAGAGGACAAGGATATGGCAGAGAGACTTGGGCTTTTGATTTAGAGAGTTGCGGCTCCCATTTTATTTTATCCTTTCAATTATCCATTTCATTTCCATAAGTGTGTGCTAGAAATAAACAGAAAACAAAACATATTTGCATCAGTATATTTTCATATCATAAACATAAGTCGTCAAAACAATTATCAGTATTCAGTATTTTCATAATTCTCATTATTAAATCATCATTCTCCAAAGCATATACAAAATATTCATTATTCATGTCCTTACGTGACATGTGGCAGGAACTCAAAGGTCTACCACTACTGATACAACAGTGCATCATTATATGCAAATATATTCACACATGAAACAAAGTCAAATGTAAACAATATTGTGACTACTCATGTTGGGTATTGGACTCACAGATAACAGAAATAAAAGGTAGAAATGCTGGAGAGTTTCTTCAAGAGACATGGCTTGTTTGGCATTGACCTAAAAGACAAAAGGAGCCCGGGTATTTAATAAAATAATTGGTTGCAGGTGTGCTTACACCATAGAGCTATATAGAGAGAGGTCTACAGTGCCCAAAAGCCTATATTACATGGGACGACATTGAGGACTGATACATTGTGGTCTCTATACATTTATATGGCTCAGACGTGCCTTCAGTTAAAGGGACAGTTAACCAAAAAGTGCAATTAAAGGGACAGGTAACTAAAAAGTTGAAGAAAAATGAGAGCCTTTTCCACACACACTCACAACCCCCATGTGACACTAGATGGCACTTGGTTACCAGTCTCTGAGAGGCTACAGCCCACACTCCCTCATTTATCCTCTTGGTGGCATAGCCTTTCGTTCTGTTATTGTTTCTGTTTGTTTTCATGCAGTGCAGGGCCATGGCAGCCTTATGTTACCATAGGTCACAGTGATGAATATTCATTCACCTCTGTCACAGCCCACAGTACATCTGCTAGACATGTTTTGAAGGTGTCTTCGACAACAGTCTAGTTTAAATTGGTTTCATTAAAAAAACTGTTGGTTTCATATGAACAGAAACGTATAAATAACACTAGTTTAGCATTATTATAGTGCTTTATTTTTAGAGGACTTCACCCTGGACAGCCAGTAGATGACTGGCCACCCCTCCGAGCCTAGTTCCTCTCTAGGTTTCTTGCTAGGTTTCTGTCTTTTTAGGGATTTTTTCCAAGCCACCGTCCTTCTACATCTGCATTACTTGCTGTTTGGTGTTTTAGGTTTCTGCTGATTTAAAAAGGACTTTATAAATACATTTAATTTGAGTGTTTCGGAGAAGCTACTGCACACTAGGGAAGGTTAAGTTATTCATGTCTAGCTAGAATATTCACATATGTTACTGTGGGGTCCATAATTATTGGCAACCTTTAATATAGATGAGCAAAAATGACTGTATAAAATAAATCATATAAATACTGAGCTATATTGTATGCTAAAGAAATTAAGAAAATATAATATTTTATACTTTATACTACATTTGCTCAGAGAAGTACATTTTGCTTTAACAAGTAATAAAGCAAATCTAAAAAAGCTAGGGGTCCAAATTATTGGCACCCAGGGTTCTAAAGTGCGGTCATATGCGACAAAATATTTGTGAGGCAAAGAAAGGAAGGCAAAGGGGTAGCTTCTTCAGGAGGTCAATGATCATAGCAATGAATGAATGACAGATCTCTTGCGGAAACTTGACGCTCTTAAAGAGACGGTGTACAATTTTCAATGTATTGCGTCTCAATAGGAAAATACCCAGCTAACGCATAACGTTCTGAGAACCATATGTTTCTTAGAGCTTTGTGAGCATGGTCATATGGTTATTTTGCAGAGAACCTTCCCATAACTTTCTGGGAATGGTGCGGGATAGTTGCTTGGCTTTGGAACATTCACAGCACATTAAAGGAATCATTTCTTGGTATTTTATTTCATAAATTTAACAGAAAGTTTCCTAAAAGTTCAAACATGGTTACATTTCATATCAATTTTGGTAATGTTCTAGGAATGTTCTCCAACTGGTTTAATAATAATAATAATATATGCCATTTAGCAGACGCTTTTATCCAAAGCAACTTACAGTCATGTGTGCATACATTCTACGTATGGGTGGTCCCGGGAATCGAACCCACTACCCTGGTGTTACAAGCGCCATGCTCTACCAACTGAGCTACAGAAGGACCACAACATTGGTAATGTTCTCATGGTTCAGAGAACATTCAGAAATAACATTCTTCTGTGGGAATTTCAGCATATCGTTTCCTTATGGTTCTATTTAAAGTAATTTTCTCAATTTGTCCCCCCCCCCAAGAACATTAAGAAACAATGTTCTTCTGTGGGAATTTTTGTACATTAGCATAACTTTCCTACAGACACACAAATATCATAGCATTTTTGGGGTGTAACTACCCCTGTTATTGTAATGATGAGAGGTTAGCGTATCTTGGGACTACGATATTTGTGCATCTGTAACTTTCTTACTCATCCTTATTCACGATTCATTCAGAATTATCCATAATCATGGTAGCATTCACATTCATTTAGAAGTGCTTAGAAGCATATTCTATTCTTATTTACAATAAAAGTGACTCCAAAATGAGCCAATACATTATTTACCATTAATTTCTATTGGGCACAAAATTATATGAAATATCTGAAACACAAATAAAACAAAGAGCAAATGCATCCAACAAACATGTACAGTCACACGCTTGATGTAATTATTGCTTGCTATGAATATGGGAACAAATACTTAACTTTTTACTACTTTAATACACACATAAGTGAATTTGTCCCAATACTTGTGCTCCCCTAAAATGGGGGGGGGGGACTATTTACAAAAAGTGATGTCAATTCTAAACGGTTCACCTCAAAACAATACGTAAAATCCATAAAACATTTTTGTTGTGTGTTCCGCATGACGTGATTGCATTAGCAGTGGAAACATCCTATGAATGTGTATGTGTGCCAAAGAGAAGTTTGGTATCTTACATGATGTCCTATAGCTCTTTGTCTTTTTGTCTTTGTCTTTGTCATTATGGTTAATACTGTCAATGATCAGCCGTTTTTGTGCCATAATGGTATTTCGGTTGTACTGTTCTAATAAGAGTAAATACACTTGGGCCATGCTAAATGGCATATATTATTATTATTATATTATAGAAGCTTGAGATCACTGTACTGTACTGTACTTCTCTTCATCAAATCTAGGCCACACATTCAGAAAGAGAGAGGGAGAGATCCATCTTCATAGGAGTGATTTCACCTTTTGTCAACCCTGCTGTTTAGACCAATGAATAGCACTTCCCCCAGACTGAAAGAACAATTAGTGGACTCTTCCATTGGGTATCACTGTGAGAGAGCAGAAGAGATCTGCTGGCACACTCATTTTTCATGGTGGTTTTACAGAATGAATGCCATAGTGATCGAGTGGTTGGCGAAAACGTGTGTGGGGTGGAGTGACTGTGTGGAGAGCATGCGTGCATGTGGAAGGACTGCCATCGGGACTTTGTATGATTTATAGACAAGGCTGACTGGGTTGTTACAATATAAATCTGCAGCCAGGGCCCGACTGGCCTGACACCCAGTAATAGCAACTAGCTTTAAGATGAATGCCCATCTAAGTTAGCAATACATTAATTATCACTTAGTATTCCATGAGTCAAAGGAGAGCTTGTTTTTACATGCTTTACCCTGCAGTCAGTGTCCCTCCTTTTGAAGGCTGTTTTAATGAATGACTCTTATGGCGTATTACACCATGAAACTTCCTGATTATGCAGCAGCCACATATATATACAGGGTCCGTCCCAAAGGCACCCTATTCCCTTTATAGTGCACTACCCTAAGGGCCTTGCTCAAAGGTAGTGCACTATTATAGGGAATAGGGTGCCATTTGAGATGTAGCCATAGTCTGTGTTCTTGTTAATGACTGATTACTGGATCAGGCTGTGTCCATTGCTGTGTCTGATGTGGCTTTTACACATTTGAATTAGCTTGTATATACAGTGCCTTCCGAAAGTATTCCCACCCCTTGACTTTTTCCACGCTTTGTTGTGTTACAGCCTGAATTTAAAATGGATTACATTGAGAGGTTGTGTCACTGGCCTACACACAATTCCCCATAATGTCAAAGTGGAATTATGTTTTTAGGAATGTTTAATAATTCATCAAAATGAAAAGTCTTGAGTCAATAAGTATCACGTTTTAGGGAAGACCCTGATGCAGACAGTGTCGAAGTAACACACGTTTATTACTAGAACTAGGGGGTTGTGTATGATATTTGTGCGTCTAACTTTCGTACTCATCATTATTCTTAATTAATTCAGGATTGTCCTTAATCATGGTAGCATCCACATTCATGTAGAAGTGTTTAGAAACAGGTTATACAATAAAAGTGACTCCAAAATTACAATACATTATTTACCATTCATTGCTATTGGGCACAAAATAATCTGAAACAACCAAAACAAACAGCAAATGCATCCAATAAATGAGTCACAAGCTTGATGTAATCATTGCGTGCTATGAATATGGGACCAAATACTAAACTTTTGAATACTTTAATAAACATATAAATTAATTTGTCCCGATACATTTGCTCCCCTAAAATGGGGGGACTATGTACAAAAAGTGTCATTTCTAAACAGTTCACTCAATATGGATGGAAATACCCTCAAAAGCAGTCTCCACTTTAACCTCATAGTCATTGTTTGATTTCAAATCCAAACTTTTGAAGTGTATATAGCCAAAAGAAGAAAAAAAGCTTAACTGTCCCAATAATTACGGAGGGTCCTGTATATAATTCTGATGGTCATAATGCTTCTTGACAATGTCATAAAGTGCATTTTTTTAGTCCAAGTAAAGTGAAACCCGATGGTCATAGTGCTCTTGACAGTGCATGGTTGTAGCTGTATCATGTTATGGGTGTGCTTGCCATTGGCAAGGACTAGGGAGTTTTTTAGGATAAAAAGAAACAGAATAGAGCTAAGCACAGACAAAAATCCTAGAGGAAAACCAGGTTCAGTCTGCTTTCTAACAGACACTGGGAGACAAATTCACATTTCAGCAGGACAATAACCTAAAACACAAGGCCTGTCACGACTTCCGCTAAAATCGGTTCCTCCCATTGTTCGGGCGGAGTTCGGCGGTCGGCGTCGCTGGTCTTCTAGCCAACAACGATCCACTCTTCATCTTCCATTTCTTTTGTCTTGTCCTCCCACACACCTGGTTTCAATTCCCTCATTACATGTTGTGTATTTAACCCTCTGTCCCACCCCCATGTCCTTGTCCGGAATTGTTTATTGTAAGTGCATTGTGCACGTTTTTCTGGTGTGTGACGGGTTTTGTACACATTGATTATTTGTTCTGGATTTCATGTGGTTTTAATTATTAAACTGCTCCCGTTGTAACCCAGTTTTGGCTCTCCTGCACCTGATTTCCCTGCCGCCAGTACGCACCCCTCACAGAATTCCGGACCTGTATTATGATGTCAGCAGGAGCAGGTACCCCGGGTATAGGGGTGGAGGAGCACGTCCGGGAGCACGCGGCGATTCTCCACCATCTTGGCACCACCATGGACTGCGTTGTCCAGACAATGAACCACTGGGAGAGACAGGGAGTTCTACCAGCTCCTCCACCAGCACAATCGGGGTCTCCACTACTCGCCCCCCATTCTCCTGGTTCCAGTGGAATTTGTCTCTCCCTTCCCCGGGAATAAGACGAGACGGCTGCGAACTGCCAGGGGTTCCTGTTGCAGCTAGACTTATAACTGGCAACCCTCCACCTGGCTCCTTTGGGCCATGAGACGGTGTCTGCCCTCGTTTCGTGCCTCACCGGGAAAGCCCTGGAGTGGGCCAACGCCGTATGGGGAGAGGGAGATGCGGCTTTGGACCAGATTGAGGAGTTCACCCACCGCTTCCGGGCAGTCTTCGACTACCCGCCCGAGGGTAGAGGGTAGACCAGTTTGAGGAGTTCACCCTCCGCTTCCGGGCACTCTTCGACCACCTGCTCGAGGGTAGCGGCGGGTGAACGCCGAGCGGCGGGTGAACGCCTCTTTCATCTGAGGCAGGGGACGAGGAGCACCCAGGAGTTCGCCCTGGAGTTTGGGACCCTGTCCACTGGTGCTGGATGGAACGACAGGGCCCTGATCGACCATTATCGCTGCAGTCTGCGTGAGGACTTCCTTCGGAAGGTGGCCTGCAGAGACACCACCCTCACATTCGACCAGCTGGTGGACCTGTCCATCTAGCTGGATAACCTGCTGGCTACGTGCGGATGTTCAGATCGGGGTCTGTCGGTTCCATCCTCCCGCACCCCCTCTCCGATACCCATGAAGCTGGGAGGGGCGGTGCACAGGGAGACTGGAGGAGGTTCCAGCTCACGCACCATCTGTGGCCGCAGAGGTCACACTGCCGGTCGGTGCTGGGTTGGTTCCTCTGGGGATCGAGGCAGCAGGCAGGGCGTTCTGGCGTCACCCCTGGTGAGCAGGCACCATTCTCACCCGAGCCCTCTGTTGCACATATGTTTTTGTATGTCACCTTTCCTGAGTTTTCCTCGCATTCCTAGCATAAGGTGCTCGTCAATTCAGGCGCGGCTGGGAATTTTATAGATAGATCGTTCGCCCATAGTTTAGGGATCCCCATTGTTCCCATGGCTGTGCCCTTCCCCGTTCACGCCTTAGATAGTCAACCATTAGGGTCACGGTTGATTAGGGAGGCCACCGCTCCTCTGGGTATGGTGACACCGGGTGGTCACAAGGAGAGAATTAGTCTCTTCCTCATTGACTCTCCTGCGTTTCCCATGGTTGTCATGACCCCACTGTTTCTTGGCAATGGAGGGATCTCACTGGGTGGTCGCGAGAGTGCTCGGGGAGGTGTTTAGGGGTTTCCGTTGGTGCTAGCACAGTGGAAAGTCCAGAGCAGGTCTCCACCATGCGCATTCCCTTGAATATGCCGATTCTCCAAGAAGAAGGCAACTCAATTACCACCCCATTGACAGGGGGATTGTGCGATAAATCTCATGGTAGACGCCGCACTTCCCAGGAGTCACGTGTATCCTCTGTCACAAGCGGAGACAGCGGCTATGGAAACATATGTCTCTGAATCCCTGCGTCAGTGGTACATTCGGTCCTCCACTTCACCCGCCTCCACGAGCATGTGTCTCTGGTGCACCGGGTGCTTGGACGATTGTTGGAGCATGACCTGTACGTCAAGGCTGAGAAATGCCTGTTGTTCCAGCAGTCCGTCTCCTTCCTAGGGTACCGCATTTCCACCTCACGTAATTGGCCGACTCCCATCACGGTAAAGGAGGTGCAGCGGTTTCTTGGGTTTGCCAATTACTACCGGAGGTTTAGTGTTGGTCAGGTAGCGGCTCCCATTACTTCACTGCTGAAGGGCTTGCAGTGGTCGGCTGAGGCGGACAGGGGGTGCCTGAGGATACAGTGTCTGATCGAGGCCCCCAGTTCACGTCTAGGGTCTGGGAGGCGTTCACGAAACATCTGGGGGTCTCGATCAGCCTTACCTCGGGTTTCACTCTGAGAGTAATGGACAGGTGGGGAGAGTAAACCAGGATGTGGGCAGGTTTCTGAGGTCTTATTGCCAGAACCGTCCGGGTTCGTGCCTAGGACTCGCTCCGCCACTTCTCCACTAACTTCTCTCCCTTCCTGTGCGTACTGGGGTACCAGCCGGTTCTGGCGCCTTGGCATTAGAGTCAGACCGAGGCTCCTGCGGTGGACGACTTGTTCAGGCGCACGTAGAAGACCTGGGAAGCTGCCTGTGTTCAACTTCAGCAGGCCGTGCTGTGCCAGAGAAAAAGCGCAGACCGTCACCACAATGAGGCCCCGGTTTTCGCACCGGGGGAACGGGTCTGGCTCTCAACCCGAAACCTGCCCCTCCGCCTGCCCTGCCGGAAGCTTCTCGGTCACCCCAGGTGAGTCAGCATCAAACTCACCCAGAACCCCTTGTTGGCCATATGTTTGTCTTAATCTCTTTCCTTCACTTTTTTCCCTCATCCCAGCATAGGGCGCTAGTCGATTCAGGCACAGCTGGGAACTTTATGGATCGCGGACTCGCCCTTAGGTTAGGGGTTCCGCTGGTGCCGATAGATTCTCCTTTCCCCGTGCACTCCCTAGATAGCCGGCCATTAGGGTCAGGGATGATCAGGGAGACCACAGTCCCACTGGACATGGTGACGCAGGGGAATCATAGGGAGCGTATCAGTTTTTTTTATTATTGATTCGCCTGCGTTTCCAGTGGTGCTGGGGACTCCCTGGTTGGCCCGGCACAATCCTAAAATTTCATGGAGACAGGGGGTTCTCCAGGGGTGGTCAGAGGAGTGTTCTGGAAGGTGTTTGGGAGTTTCCATCGGTGCCACGTCGGTGGAGAGTCCAGACCAGGGTTCCACGGTGTGCATTCCCCCCGAGTATGCCGATTTGGCAATCGCTTTCAGTAAAGTGAAAGCGACTAAATTACCACCTTATCGACCGGGAAGGGATTGTACGATAGATCTCCAGGCAGACGCTGCGCTTCCCAAGAGTCACGTGTACCCGCTGTCCCAGGAGGAAACGTTGGCAATGGAGACATATGTCACGGAGTCGCTGGGACAGGGGTACATTCGGCCCTCCATTTCACCCGTCTCCTCGAGTTTCTTTTTTGTGAGGAAAAAGGAGGGAGGTTTGCGTCCGTGTATCGATTATAGAGGTCTAAACGCTATCACAGTGGGGTATAGTTACCCTCTACCTCTCATCGCTACGGCGGTGGAATCGTTCCACGGAGCACAGTTCTTCACAAAACTGGACCTCAGGAGCGCGTATAGTCTGGTGTGTATTCGGAAGGGAGACGAGTGGAAAACCGCATTTAGTACTACATCCGGCCACTATGAGTACCTCGTCATGCCGTATGGGTTAAAGAATGCTCCAGCCGTTTTCCAATCCTTTGTAGACGAGATTCTCAGGGACCTGTGCGGGCAGGGAGTGGTTGTTTATATCGATGACATTCTGATCTACTCGGCCACTCACACCGCGCATGTGTCTCTGGTGCGCAAAGTGCTTGGTAGACTGCTGGAGCATGACCTATACGTCAAGGCTGAGAAATGCGTGTTCTCTAAACGAGCCGTCTCTTTTCTGGGATATCGCATTTCCACCTCGGGGGTGGTGATGGAGGGGGACCGCATTAGGGCCGTGCGTAATTGGCCGACTCCAACCACGGTAAAGGAGGTGCAGCGGTTTTGGGGTTTTGCCAACTACTACAGGAAGTTTATCCGGGGTTTTGGCCAGGTAGCGGCTCCAATTACCTCACTGCTGAAGGGGGGCCCGGTGCGGTTGCAGTGGTCAGCAGAGGCGGACAGAGCATTCAATAGGTTGAAGGCGCTGTTCACTGATGCGCCCGTGTTGGCGCATCCGGACCCCTCTCTAGCATTCATAGTGGAGGTGGACGCGTCCGAGGCTGGGGTGGGTGCCGTGCTATCACAGCGCTCGGGTACGCCACCAAAACTCCACCCCTGCGCTTTCTTCTCAAGGACGCTCAGCCCAGCGGAGAGTAACTATGATGTGGGGGACCGGGAGTTGCTAGCGGTGGTTAGAGCTCTGAAGGTGTGGAGACACTGGCTTGAGGGGGCTAAGCACCCTTTTCTCATCTGGACCGACCACCAGAATCTGGAGTATATTCGGGCAGCTAGGAGACTTAACCCACGTCAGGCAAGGTGGGCCATGTTCTTCACCCGGTTCCGGTTTACTTTGTCTTATAGACCGGGCTCCCAGAACGTGAAGGCAGACGCACTGTCCCGCCTTTATGACACAAAGGAGGGGTCCACCGAACCTACTCCCATCCTTCCCGCCTCTAAGCTCGTAGCCCCAGTGGTATGGGAGGTGGACTCGGACATCGAGCGGGCGTTACGGGCTGAACCCGCGCCTCCTCAGTGTCCAGCGGGGCGAAGGTACGTGCCGCTTGGTGTTCGGGACAAACTGATTCGGTGGGCTCACGTCCTACCCTCCTCGGGTCACCCTGGGGTGACGAGGACAGTGGGGAGCCTTCAGGGGAGGTATTGGTGGCCTACGTTGGTTAAGGACGTTAAGGGTTATGTCTCCTCTTGCTCAGTGTGCGCTCAGAGTAAGGCTCCTAGGCACCTTCCTAGAGGGAAGCTACAACCCCTCCCCGTTCCACAGCGGCCATGGTCACATCTGTCCATAGATTTCCTGACCGATCTCCCGCCGTCTCAGGGGAACACCGCGGTTCTAGTGATTGTGGATCGGTTTTCTAAGTCCTGCCGTCTCCTCCCGTTGCCCGGTATCCCTACAGCCCTGCAGACTGCGGAAGCATTATTTACCCATGTCTTTCGGCACTACGGGGTGCCGGAGGACATCGTTTCTGATCGGGGCCCCCAATTCACGTCTCGGGTATGGAGAGCGTTCATGGAATGCTTGGGGGTCTCTGTCAGCCTGACCTCCGGTTATCACCCCGAGAGTAATGGGCAGGTGGAGAGATTGAACCAGGAGGTGGGTAGGTTTCTGCGGTCATATTGCCAGGATCGGCCAGGGGAGTGGGCACGATACATTCCCTGGGCTGAAATGGCTCAGAACTCACTACGCCACTCCTCTACTAACGTGTCCCCTTTTCAGTGTGTGTTGGGGTACCAGCCGTTCCTGGCACCATGGCATCAGAGCCAGACCGAGGCTCCTGCAGTGGAGGAATGGGTACAGCGCTCCAAGGAGACCTGGAGGGCCGTCCAGGAATCTCTACGACAAGCGAGTGGACGGCAGAAGAGGAGTGCTGACCGCCACCGCAGTGAGGCCCCCCGTGGGACCGGGGGACTGGGTCTGGCTCTCGACCCGAAACCTACCTCTCCGCTTGCCCTGCCGGAAGCTGGGTCCGCAGTGTGTAGGGCCCTTTAAAGTCCTGAGGAGAATAAACGAGGTGTGTTATCGATTACAACTCCCTTCCTATTATCGTATTAACCCCTCGTTTCATGTGTCTCTCCTCAGGCCGGTGGTAGCTGGTCCGCTGCAGGACAGTGAGGTACCGGAGGTCCCTCCCCCCCCCTCTGGACATCGAGGGGACTCCGGCGTACACGATCCGGGCCATTCTGGACTCTAGACGCCGGGTGAGGGGCCTGCAGTACCTCGTGGACTGGGAGGTGTACGGTCCGGAGGAGAGGTGCTGGGTACCGGTGGGGGACATCTTGGATCCATCCATGTTGAGGGATTTCCATCGCCTCCATCCGGATCGCCCTGCACCTCGTCCTCCGGGGCGACCTCGAGGCCGGTGTCGGCGCGCTGCGGGAGCCGCGCGTCAGAGGGGGGGTACTGTCACGAGTCCGACCGAGGGTGGTTCCCCTTCCCGGGCGGGTGGCGCTCGGCGGTCGTCATCACCGGCCTATTAGCTGCCACTGATTGTTTTTCCTCCCCCTCCTTGTATGTTTAGTGGTAGCACCTGTTTATGTTTAATTAGTTTGTCTTTATTAGACAGCCGGCCCGCCTGGTTGTTGTGCGGGATTATTTTATTGTAAACCTTCGGCTCTGTTGTAGAGGTACGTGCTTAGTCGTGATTTTTTCTATTTGTACTTTTTCCCCTGTGTTTGGGAACGTTACTTTTGTGTGCACCCTGTGGTGCGTTTGGTGCTAGTAAAGACGCACAGCATTGAACTCTGTCTCCTGCATTTGACTCCACACCCACGACACCCGGAGCATTACACTTTTGAACAGCAGTGTATGTTTTTAAATAACATTCTTAGAACGTTCTCTGAACGTTTATAAAGTTTTCTTGTTGTTTTTATTGATAATTCTTAATGTTCACGGAACAATTTGAGAACATGGCTTTTAAATAGGACCATGAGGAACCCTGTAGGGAAATGTTACTGTCACGCTCTGACCTTAGTTCCTTTGTTATGTCTTTGTTTTAGTATGGTCATGGCGTGAGTTGGGTGGGTTTGTCCGTTTTCTATGTTGTGTTTGCGTTTGGCCTGGTATGGTTCTCAGAGGCAGGTGTCGTTAGTTGTCTCTGATTGAGAATCATACTTAGGTAGCCTTTTCCAACTTGTGTTTGGTGGGTGTTTATTTTCTGTGTCTGTGTGTTCCACTCGGAACTGTTTAGGTTGGTTATTTCACGTGTCGTTTATTGTTTTGTTTCAGTGTTCGCTTGTTTTATTAAAGAGCATGAACACGTACCACGCTGCGCATTGGTCCTCCGATCCTTACTACTCCTCCTCGTCCGAGGAAGACAGCCGTTACAGTTACGCTGAAGTACTGAAATTCCCACAGAAGTGTCTTAACGTTCTCTGAACTATTTGAGAAAATTCCCAACATGTCTCTATTTGAGAACATTCTCCAACATGTCAAACCAGTTGGAGAATGTTCCTAGAACATTACCAAATTGAATATACCCATGTTTTAACTTTTAGGAAACGTTCTGTTAAAGTAATGAAATACTACATTTTTTGTCAAGTTCCTTAAATGTGCTGAAAAAGTTCCAAAGCCAAGCAACTAACCTGCACCATTTCCAGACAGTTGTGGGAAGGTTCAATCCAATTTCAATCAAATTTATTGATGAAGCCCCTCTTACATTAGCTAATGTCACAAAGAGCTGTACAGAAACCCAGCCTAAAACCCCCAAAAGCAAGCAATGCAGGTGTAGAAGCACAGTGGCTAGGAAAAACTCCCTAGAAAGGCCGGAACCTAGGAAGAAACCTAGAGAGATGACGCAAAATATGTATGCAAAATAATCATATGACAACGACACTCTCACAAAGCTCAAAGAAACATGGTTCTCGGGACATTATGTGCTAGCTGGGTACTGTAAAGGATCTAATCACATATTTTCACTATTATCTATCGATGGTGCTGTGACTGACAACATGTTCTTGGGCCTGCCTGCCTAACCAAGTTAAAAATTGACTGTCGTGTGCATATCCAATTACTTTAATGAGAAGCGTCATTATCTGACTCTACACTCCCAAGACAGATGAGCCCAATGCAGTCATGGTAGCAGACCCAGCCTGCATACCAAATGGCACCCTTTTTTCCATGTACTGGTCAAAAGTAGTCAACTATATAGGTAATAGGGTGCCATTTGGGACGAAGCCCAGTCTGCCCTGAACACTTATTACTGCAGGTTATTATCAGTCTGTTTAAGTGGTGAGGAAGGAAGATAATGTCAATGTCAATACTGATGTTAATGCACTGTGTGCTTCTCCGTCTGTTCGACGCTGCAAAGAGGGTTGCATATGTATTGTCAGGTGTGGAGTTGCCAGACATATGAGGCATAACTTGGAAATAACATATTTTATAGCCACAAGGGCCCCCCATTTGTCAGATACAACATACAAGCAAACAGTATGATATTCAGCCTTTGGTTGAGAGTATGGTTGATAGTGATGTCTTGTTGAAATAAATATGTAATTGTGATGAGTTTTAGGATATACCCTAGAATATATATAGGACCATTAGATATGACAGTGTAAAGAGTTCATGTGGCACTGTTGTTAGGGTCTGGTTATAATCCACCAGACTGTTCCAGTTAATTTCATAGCAAGCATATTGTCTGTTCAAGGCTCCTGAGCAGGTCATAAATTATGTTGAAGGTGAACGGTGACTTGGGGAAAGAACCAGTAATAAAAATGTCCTCAATCTGGCGAGGGGAGAACCAGCTGCTCTTTTTAGTGGCCACTTGTGTTGAGGAACTGGGCCGGGTTCTTGGGATCAGACCTGTGTGTGTGGGGACTGGAGGGGTGGGTTTGGAGAGACTTATGTGGGCTAAAGGGGCTGCTGACTTTGGGACGGATAGGGCCTGGCTATCACATTACTCAGTTGGGATGGCTGGGCCAATACTGGTTCTTCTGCTAACAGAATAAACTAACATACACATTGGCACCCACACACATCAGGGTAGAAAGTTATTAATTGAATGTAGCATCTTGTGCAGAAACTACTGGACATCATCTGGTCCAGTTCACAAGAATGCAACGTTTCCATCCAAGAAAAACTAACATTCAAGAGCCCCGTAACATTTACGGAGGCATCATTTCTCATCCACTATCCATGGTTTTCTTCCTTGTTAGTTCCTTCCTGCTGGGTGAATGACTTCTAAAGCAGGAGGACACATGACCTTTTGTGTCTAGGTCGCGCTCTTCGCTGAAAGTTGTCTCGTCCCAAAGGCCGGCGCGTTCTGGCACCTCTGACAGACGTGTAAACAGATGCAGCCGTTGTTTGCGGTGACAGGTGATTATAGCTGGCACCGGTGCCAAGGCAATTAAACCTGGGGGCTGACAGCACCATTTGGTGGGCTACCTGGCAGTTATTCCAACGTCAGTCGGAATAATTGTAGCGGCACATGTTCACCTGCTAGACTGCGGCTCTGAACATCTTTAATTGAACAGAGGAACACGCCAGCCGGCTGGAAGGTAGGCTATGTAACGCTGGCTTTGGCCCATGTGTGGTTTGATCATGTAATGAGATGAGATATCTGTCTATCGCAGACTGGATGATATTTTCCCTTTGATAATTACCCTTGGCCAGTCTGGGTGGGTTTCTATGTATTATTTATTTTGGTCCTGTACTCCATTCAACTTCGGACAGCCAGGAACACATGCATACACACATTCCCATTAGGATACGGCACATATGCCCTATGGTTATGGAGACACACTACTTTACATACTGACAAGGGACAAGGACAGGACAAGACGAGAGACATTCATTAAAGTTTGGTGACGTCAATCTTGTTGTCTGCCACCCGAGTGCCGTGAGTGTAGTATTTCTGATCTTGGGGGGACAACAGCTTGTCAGAACCCCTGAAGTACCCCCCCACACACACACACACACATGTGCATTTTACCAGTAAGCCTATGGTCTCCTGGTTAGGAGCCACTGATCAAGGTGCAAAGTTACCCCATTCATATCAAGAACTGGAGCTACACAACAATCATAACAAACTGATGTTGTTGACGCCTGAGCTGTAGCCTATGTTGTCGTCTCTGCTCTTTGCTAAGGTCTGTGTGTGCCATTTCAAAGTACAGGACAGCTGACCTGTCTGTATAGCAGACTAACAGCTGCATCCCCATTTGCACATTACACCATCACGCCATCACTTAATTGACGGATCAGCTAAAGATATTCTGCTACACGCATCTAAATCCAATGCTTAATTCCATTGTCTGGAATTTACAATAACTGACCATCACTCCTAAATGAATGATTGACTGCGAGGAACTTTAATGGCCAGCAGTCCGAGGTAGTATTCTTAATGTGAGAGGCGCTTGTCTGGTTTTATAAAGGCAGTTAACTGTGGATTCCAAGACAGTTCAGCTCAGCCTTAGCTCAGTAAATCCTAACCAGTTAAGTGTCGGTCGGACGGTTATGCTGGCAGGCAGCTGGTCTGGAGAGCAAATGACACCATTTGCCGTCGCAGAATGTCGCACGCTGTTATTCTTTAATTATTACGGTGGGATTCAGTTGGCCTCCGCTAACCACATTTAATCAACTGAGATTTACAAAAGAGCAAGAGACAGAATGAAACGGAACACTGACTCTAGCACACACTCAGCCGCTGTTACTGCCTAGACTACAGACATCCTACACCACCCCCTTAACCACTCACCGCCTCTCTATTTTAAACTGCAGTTTGGGGGTGGGGGGTCCCTCTTAATTATATCCCAAGGGGGCTAGTGAATAGCTCTCTTATCCCTTCATCTCCAATCACAGTCCACTCACACTGGTTTATGGTTTTTATCAGTTGCTGTACGTCTCTGCTCCATTTTTAGGCCGCCCCTGGCTGAGGGCCGGGGAAGGAGGAAGTATTGCCTCTTGTCTGTTTATCTGACCTTGCAGGGAGGGAAAATAGTGTCAGAAGGCTAAGGGATAATTAGGACTAGACTGGTGGCTCTGGAGGGAGAGCATCTTTGGTGCCGTTGGGACTCAGGGCTGTCAGTTTGGTCAAGGCCAAAGACCTTTTAAATATTAGTTCAAAGACACCCCTTTGTGTTTTTATGGGTTCTAGCATTGTTTGTCACCCATCCCCCTCAACCCTTTGATCCTTATGTCTATTTGAGCTGGAAGTCCTTTATACCGTACCTATGTCATTTTGTAGAAGAGAGAACCTGAACAAACCCCCCAGAAAAGTCTCCTGTGTGTGACTTTCAGTTAAATCTAGACTGTTTAGACAGTAATGGGCATTTTGGGAAACGCATGTCGTTTTATCCCCCAAAATGTAATTGTGGTCACAGGTCATCATATTGGTGCTGTTGTTAATCATAGAACAAATGCCAAGGTGTTAATCTCAACTATACTGAACAAAAATATAAACTCAACATGTAAAGTGTTGGTCCCATATTTCATGAACTGAAATAAAAGATCCCAGAAATGTTCCATACGCGCAAAAAGCTTATTTCTCTCAAATGTTTTCATCCCTGTTTGTGAGCATTTCTGCTTTGCCAATATGATCCATCCACCTGACAGGTGTGGCATATCAAGAAGCGTATTAAACAGCGTGATCATTACACAGGTGCACCTTGTGCTGGGGACAATAAAATGTGCAGTTTTGTCACACAACACAATGCCACAGATGGCTCAAGCTTTGAGGGAGCTTGCAGTTGGCATGCTGACTGTAGGAATGTCCATGAGAGCTGTTGTCAGAGAATTGAATGTTAATTTCTCTACCATAAGCTGCCTCCAATGTTGTTTTAGAAAATTTGGCAGTACGTCCAACCGGCTTCACAACCGCAGACCACATGTAACCACGCCAGCCCAGGACCCCCACATCCGACTTCTTCACCTGCAGGATGGTCTGAGAAGAGCCTTCCAAACAGCTGATGAAACTTTGGGTTTGCTTCTTTGTGAAAGTTGACCTGTTTAGTAGTCTTACTCACATCGGCTACGGAGAGCATGATCACACAGATGTCCGGAACAGCTGATGCTCTCATGCATGCTTCAGTGTTACTTGCCTCGAAGTGATCATATTTAGCTCTTTCTGGTAGGCTTGTGTCACTGGGCAGCTCGCAGCTGTGCTTGCCTTTGCAGTCTGTAATAGTTTGCAAGCCCTGCCACATCCGTCGTGCGTCAGAGCCCTCATAAATTCCTCAGAGGCCTAGCCAGGTCGGTCCAAACACAGTTTAACTGTTCTCGGTATCTTTCTTCGCCCCCCACATACAAGTTCAAATCCTGAGCTATGCCTTGCTCAGACAGTCTGTGTTTTTCCACTATACAGATACATTGTTTAACCTAATTCTGACTAAAACTACACACATCATCAGATTATAATTTTATGATTCTAATCAATTTCATACAATTATAAGGTTTCAGAGTGGAATTATTTAATCATTATCTTTCAACATTTAAATTATTTTATCAAGTACGATTCAGTCTTAGTCCTGTATTGACACTTTGCCTGTTTGATGGTTCGTCGGAGGGCATAGCGGGATTTCTTGTAAGCTCCTGGAAAGTGGCAGCTCTACCCTTTAGCTCAGTGCGGATGTTACCTGTAATCCATAGCTTCTGGTTGGGGTATGTACGTACGGTCACTGTGGGGACGACGTCATCGAAGCACTTATTGATGAAGCCAGTGACTGATGTGGTGTACTCCTCAATGCCAGAAGAATCCCAGAACACATTCCAGTCTGTGCTAGCAAAACAGTCCTGTAGCTTAGGATCTGCTTCATCTGACCACTTTCTAATTGACTGAGTCACTTGTGCTTCCTGCTTTAGTTTCTGCTTGTTAACAGGAATCAGGAAGATATAATTATGGTCACATTTGCCAAATTGAGGGCGAGGGAGAGCTTTGTGCACATCTCTGTGTGTGGTAGAAATTAGGTAAACAGATTTTAGTTTCCCTGCATTTGAAGTCCCCGACCGCTAGGAGCTCCGCCTCTGGATGAGCATTTTCCTGTTTCCTTATGTCCGTTTACAGCTCATTGAGTGTGGTCTTAGTGCCAGTATCGGTTTGTTGTGGTATATTGACAGCTACGAAAAATATAAATGACAACTCCCTCTGTAAATAGTGTGGTCTACAGCTTATCATTAGATAATCTACCTTAGAGCAAAACCTTGAGACTTCCCTTAGATTTCGTGCAACAGCTGTTGTTTACAAATATACATAGACCGACACGCCTCCTCTTACCAGATGCCGCTGTTCTATCCTGCTGAAAAGCTTAAAACCCACCAGCTGTATGTTATTTATGTCATCTTTCAGCCACGACTCGGTGAAACATAAAATATTACTGTTTTTAATGTCCCGTTGGTAGGATATACGTGATCGTAGTTCATCTACTTTATTATTGATTGATTGTATGTTGGTTAATAGGTAAAGGTAGATTACCCTCTCAGTGTCTAACCCTTACAAGGCACCCGAACCTTTGTCCACGATACTTCCGTATCTTTCTCCTGCGAATGACGGGGATGAGGGCCTTGTCGGGCATCTGAAGTAAATCCTTCCCATCCGACTCACTGAAGAAAAAGTATTCCTTCAGTATGTGGTGAGTAATCGCTGTCCTGATTTCTTTTAGCTGTTTTCGGTCATAAGACAAAATAAGTTACAAATAACGCAAAAAAACATACACAATAGCACAATTGGTTAGGTGATCGTAAAACCGCAGCCATCTCCTTCGGCGCCATTCTGATGCAGAATGCAAAATGAAGATTTAGAAAATGTCTCTTGGTATTATTAGAAGAATAGAGGTTACTCCCAACAGATGTCCAGTAAGAGAAAGGCAACTTTACTTGACATTGCTTTCATTAACTCTGTGTTGTAGAAGTCATGACATTATGCTTTTGATTGCGTGTGTGTGTGCCTTTATCGATTATCTACCAATTTGTAAGTCTCTCTGGATAAGAGCGTCTGCTAAATGACTTAAATGTAAATGTAAATGTAAATGATTCACTCACATTCAGATTCAATCAGATATCATTGTTGGGGGTTTTGACAGTGTCTCATAAATCATGAGTCAGTTTAGACAATTCAATAACTGTCACATTCTAATTTCCTCAAAAAGAAAGACAGTTTGTAATTTATCAAATAAATAATGTCCCATTTAGTGTAAAAAAAAGTTAATCTGTGACTTTTGTATTTTTTCATTTCCAAACTATTTCATTTTAAGTGTGAGCTCTCAAAAACTCTTGAAAGAAATATCACAGTTAAAACAATGCTTTTATTCCAGTCTATGGGGGATCATTGAATGTTGTTTTATGTAGATGAGGGTAGCAATTAAAAAGAAAAACTTCAAAATAGAGACATTTACACTTTAAAATGGTTAAAACGCTCCCTGCTGAATTGTCTCCTTAATGTAAAAATACGTCAAAGAGCATAACTTATTTTGAATCATACTGTAAAGGAATAGACACATGGTAAATATTTACTATGCTTTTGCTGTCAACCTGCTTTTGCCCTTCTGTCTCACCCAGCCCTCTCTTCCCTGTCACAGAGACACTGAGGTATTTCAGAATATTTAGCAGAAGATGTACAGTAGGCAGCTTCTTGAGAGAGGAAGTCAAACATATCTTTTCTTTCTTGCTTGGAAGTGCCAAACGTAAGAAAAGAAACCAACATAGAAGAAAATGGATTCCGTACCTGTAATTATTATCTCCTCAGTTCCAGAAGGTTACCTAACATTCTGCCCCATTGTTCCAGTAAACAAACACTTGATGTGATTATAATGGGCAGATTCCACCTCAGAGAGCGCATAATTGGTTTAAGTCCTAAATGTTACTCTATTCGCTTTAAAGTGCACTACTTTTTACCAGGGCCCATAGGGCTGTGGTCAAAAGCAAGGCACTATATAGGGAATAGGGTGCCATTTGGGACAAAGCCTTGATGTTTTATTTACAGTCTGCCATTATGAGGTCTGTCTCCAGGCTGTGGGTGTTAAATGGACCCAATCTCCCCCAGCCATGCCGCCAGAGATTTACAAACACATCAAATTAAAAGAGCTATCATTGACAGAGAGACAATAATAACCCACAAGAGAGGTCTTTAAGAGCCCATCGAGTAAAGTGGTGCAGAATAAGTGCAGTTGAAGCATGAGTATTGCTGGTCATTAAATTGTACCTGCAGCGGACTGGGGCCATCAATGTAAACACAATTGGTTATGGATTTAATTATGAGATGATGAGAGGCCATTGGAAGCTATGAAGCTATTCTCAACAATTCAGGTGAGGGTGAAGATTCAGAAATATTTTTCCAAATAAAACAATATTTGTAGGTGGCTTCGATAATGTATTTTTCAGCCTGTTTACATTTAAGTGGTAGAAAATGTCTGATCACATCATGTTATTTTACAGCTTATTATTTAGATGGCTGTAATTCAGCCATTCTCAACTGGTGGGTCGCGACCCAAATTGGGTCGCAGGAGATTTTGAATGGGTCGCGATTGTCTGAGTAAAACTAAAAATGAAACATTTTTATTAATTTTTTTCTGAAAAATACTCCAGTCTGAACTTAAACAACTAAAACCTGGTAGAAAGTGTGTAGAAATTATAATTAACCTATATAGGCAGAGTCAAAAAGGGACAGAATGATAGGCAGGGTCAGGGTCAGGGCAGGCAGGAAGGTTGGAACAGGGAAGACTAGAAAACAAGGACATGAGAACTGGTAACACACGGAAAACACGCTGGGATGATTTGACGCGACAAGACAAACAGGAAACATGAGACAGAGGGCTGTGAGACAAAGGTTTAATCCTAGACACATGGAAAGTGGGATGTATACGGAGGGTACGGGGCAACAGAAGACAAACAGCAGAGGGGCTAAGGACTTCAGAGATGGGGAATGGACCAATAAAAAGGGGGGAAAGTTTGAGACTCTACCCTGAGGGGCAGATCATGGGTGGACAGCCATACCCTCTGCCCGGGCCGATAGCGGGGAGCCGGAGGTGGTTTGTCCACCGACAGCGGAGGACGAACATCTGGGCCGAGGGTATGCTGGTCTCTTGCTCAGGAAGAGCGGGGGCTGGTAACCCAAGGAACACTCGAAGGGCAAGAGTCCAGTGGCCGAGCAGGCAAAGGAGTTGCGAGTGTACTCCACCCACACAAGTTGCTGGCTCCAGGTGGTGGGATTGGCAGAGACGAGACAGCAAAGAGTAGTTTCAAGGTCCTGATTGGCTCGCTCCGATTGGCCGTTAGACTGGGGATGAAACCCAGAGAACAGGCTGGCCGATGACCCGAGGATGGTGCAGAATGCCTTCCAGAACCTGGTCGAGAACTGAGAACCCCGATCAGAGACCATGTTGACCGGAAGTCCATAGATCCGGAAGATGTGCTGCACCATAAGCTGGGCTGTCTCCTTGTTTGAGGGTAACTTGGGAAGGGGAATGAAATGTGCAGCTTTGGAAAATCTATCCACCACAATAAGGACGGTGGTGTTGCCACCTGACAGAAGGTGACCAGTGACAAAGTCCAGGGATATATGGTACCAGGGGTGATGAGGATCAGGGAGTGGTTGAAGGAGGCCAGCCAGAGTTTTCTGCGGAGTCTTGTTCTATGCGCACACAGTGCAGGTGTTGACGAATGCAGCGACGTACGGAACCATGGTGGGCCACCAAAAACGTTGGCAGATGAAAGCCATGGTTCTGGGATGACAGGTGATTTTAGAGGAATGGGCCCATTCCAGGACCGGGGACGAATCTGGGACAAACATTCGATGGTCCGGCTGGGAATGCTGCGTCTTGCAGACCCGGCTCTACCCCAGACCAGTGTAGCTGCTAGACAGGAGGTAGAGAGGATGGTCTCAGGGTCAAATGGTGTAGCATCCGAACTATACAGGCAGGAGCAGGCGTCAAGCTTCACATTCTTGGACCCAGGGCGGTAGGCGATGGTAAAATTGAGTGAATAACAGAACCCACCGAGCAGTATATATAGTGATATCCTTCCGATAATCCGTGAAGGAAGGTGTCGAACAGGGACTCCGGGTTCCAGGTACTATCGGCGGCCAGTGTGCGATAGTCTACAGCGTAGTCTGCCACACTGTGGGAATCTGCCACACTGCGGGAGAAGCTTCCAAGCCGCCTCTCTCCCAGACACTGGGGAATCGAATACCTTCCTTACCTCCGCCACAAAATCCTCCAGACTAAGGCAAACGGTGGATTGTTGATCCCACACCGCCATAGCCCAGACGAACGCCCTTCCAGACATCAGCATTATAAGATACGCTATCTTCGACCGATCCAAAGGCAACTAAGAGGACTGTAGCTCAAAGATGAGGGAGCACTGAGAGAGAAACGCCCGGCAGGTTCCAGGATCTCCAGCATAGCATTCCGGAGGAGGTAAGCGGGGTTCTCGGGAAGCCGGGGTAGGCTGGGAAGAAGCATCGCTAGTAGCGAGGTTACTGAGCGCCCGGGAGGTTTCCGTTGTGGCTTGCTCCAGTGAGTTGAACATATAGTCACAGCGTTCCTCCAAGGTATGGAGCCCCTCCATACGGTTCTGAAGTAGCTCCTCGTGTCTTCTAATGGTGGCTCCTTGCAGGGAGACAGCGTTGTGGAGCTGGTCTGAGTCTGCTGGGTCAGTCATGGCCAGTTCGTACTATCACGACTCAGGATATGACCCAGATACAGACACAGGAGGCGGATAGTTCAGCTCTCAGAATATTTATTAAAACATCAGGACAGGCAGAAAGTTTGAAACCGGGAAGACTAGAAAACAAGAACTTGAGAACTGGTAACACAGGAAAAACGTGTAGTGATGACTTGTCGAGACAAGGTGAACTGGCAACAGACAGACAGAAAACACAGGTATAAATACACAGGGGATAATGGGGACAATAGGAGACACCTGGTGGGGGGTGGAGACTAGCACAATACAGTTGAAATAGATCAGGGTGTGACATATATATATAATTAGCGGCGCTATTTAGTGGATTTGGTCGATTTTGTGGTTGCAAACCAGTGAGCTTATCATTCTTCATCAAGAATATGTGCAAAATTGAATGATTTACGATGTTGTTCCCTTGTCATATAATTGGTACATTCACTATCAATATAGCATTAAAAAATATTTTTTCAGATTGCATTTTGGCAACAACAAAAAACACGATGTGAATATTGGATTGCAACTGAGACAACCTGGTTCAATTTGGGTCTCGAGGCAAAACCAATTGAGAACCACTGCTGTAATTAGATTGTCACTGACCTCTTTTCTTTTTGCAAACGGTCATTTACTACTATAATCAGGTCTCAGCAGAAAACTTCCTTCACACTCCTTAAACTTCAGCTGCCCTCTAAATTGCTGTTGACACTGTGGAGAAATGTCTAATATCAATGCGTAATGGATTCTGATGACAAACTACATGGTTGAAAGACCATGTAATCTCCCCTTAATTAATTAAAGCACACAGGGCTTTCCAACCCCATCTACTCCTGGCCATGCCGAACCAGCTGCCACTAAATGGCTTCACTTGCACTGCTGTCAAGTGGAAAAGATTGAGCTCCTCATGCTCAGGAAGGTGCTTAGGCAGATGCGTGTGTGTGTGTGTGTGTGTGTGTGTGTGTGTGTGTGTGTGTGTGTGTGTGTGTGTGTGTGTGTGTGTGTGTGTGTGTGTGTGTGTGTGTGTGTGTGTGTGTGTGTGTGTGTGTGTGTGTGTGTGTGTGTGTGTGTGTGTGTGTGTGTGTGTGTGTGTGTGTGTGTGTGCGCGCGCTAACAACATGAGTCCTCAGAAACATCTGCACATTCAGTGAGTTAATTATCCGCACCAGTACCCCAGTCCATCAGCAATTTACTACGCACACAAACACACACCTTATATGCACACAGAGACACATTTGGAAGCGTGTGTATAGAAACAGTCTCTCTCTACAACACACATATATTACAGTACATAACATACATAAAAAAACATTCTACGAAATGAATAACTAAATCAAAAACAGAACTGGTGTTACCTGTCATAACAATACCATTAGTTTTTAGTATTTCATATTCAACGACCATGCACCTTTGCTCAAGAACATTAGGTCTAATCTTAAACCGAATAGACAAAAATCATCTTATTTTTTATGACACAAATCCCAGCACTGACTTTAACTCGTAATTAAATGAAAAATGACTGAGGCTTTACTCTGGTTTTGATAAGAGCCATCAGTTTGGAGTTGCTTTGGCTATTGATTTGATTAAGGAGCTTATACATTGTTTTGCACTTGACTGCACACACGGTAATCAGGCTGATTGGGATCTCACTCTGGCAGCAGAGCGGCTGCTTACCACATTTAACAACCAAACCACTCTGAGCTATGCGAGGAGGAGGCTGTCCAAATCAATTGGGCTATTTATTTTAAACTGAGAGCAGAAATCTTTATTTCCACACCCAATAAATATGAGATTCCAGTATGTATGCCCGAAGAGAGTGACACAAAGACACCCAGCTGTGTTTAAATGTAGGTGGAAATAAAAGGCGCCAAACAAAAATCCATTGTATGGTTTCACATATATAGTCAATTAAACAGTAAGTACTGTGAATGTCAAGAATCATCTACAAAGCATCTATAAACACAATACCACTATGTAGACCTATTTACTGTTTACAAACCCATTTTAAACTTCATGGAAAATGACAAATGACACTTGGGGGGAGTTTTGTGCCTCTTGAAGCAGACAAATGCAAACAATCCAAACACTTAGCCCCCTACATATATGAATGATGAAAATCCGGATGAAATTTGCACATATTTACTCAGTTCTGTAGTAGCCTAAAGGTTGGGGCTGTAGCTTGCCCTGGGCCAGGGCCAACACTAAGGAGATCACCTCGGTGGGTGATTGAGTGAAGAATAATGTGGGTATAATTCTCATTCGAGGAAAAGAGGATATCTAAAGCGTATATATCCTATATAATGTGGATATCATTCTCCTTTAAGAGTCCCCCCCCCTGCCCTCAGAGACAGCTTTATGCACCTCTGTTATGAAAACAGCTATAGAGCTCACTGCTCAATCCTGCTCATGATTGACAATTATAGCTGTATAATTCTCCCCTCGGCCCGTCATCCCCTCATCTGCTCCTTCACTCTCTCGGCTGGTGACAGCCACCTCAGATAGCGGCAGATAAATATGTCATAAATCACAGCGGTCAGGGCTTTAAGGTTCTCCGGGGAGTAAATCTCCCACGGCTTCCAGGGCTACTATTCATCATCAGATTGAGAGTCACTCACGGTCTCTTTACTGGCTCTGACAGAGGGACCGTGAAGAGGCACGGACTCGAAGCCAGAGCAAACAGCGGGAACAAAGCATACTCTGTCCGGTGCCAATAACCCAGCGTTAAAGATGAGATTGCCTTGGTTTGCTTTTCTCTCTATCTCTCCATCCTCGATTCCTTCTCTTTCCTCTCGGAGATAACTCGATTTGATGTCAACATTTCCCTTTTTGCCTCCCAGCATCCAAGCGAGTGTAGTGTCAGCTGTTGTTAGCCTCTTGAGTTATTAACACCCTTCAACAGACGCTTTTCCCGCCTTCAGTTTTGTTAGCGTCGGCTAGCTTGACAGTTGCAAAGTTAATTAGCTTGTCTAATGAGAATCCGGTGTTGAGCTGGACATGACGTTTAAGGTGTGTCGGAAGAGAAAGCAAACAAATCAACTATTTAATTAGCAAAATGTGACAGATCATTTTTTTACCTTCCCTCTATATCTCTTTCTCTCTCAAAATGAGCTGAGCCCACATTGTGTTTGTTATGAGGCTATAATGAACTACAGTATACATCCAGGACCATTTCTTCTCTATCTGGAGGGAATAACAGACCACATGGGATTCTGTCTTTACTTACCACTTATTAGTGCCAATAGAAATGAAATCACAGTTAGTTGCCTGTGGATGTAGGGCTTAAAACGACACACACATGAATCATTTATCTGTGTAATAGCCCTGTGACGCGCTCCCCTCCTCCTGTTACCAGAACTAAAACGCTTCAGTCGATTTGAAGCCAGATAATGATCAATGGAGTGTGAGTGTGCCCGTCCTGATTTATATTTACACTGTCTTCCCCAACGTAGTCAGTTCCTGTCCCTGTAGCGTTAATAATAACTGTGGTGGAGCCGGAGCACAGGCCTCCATATTACCTCATCAGCAGACAGGAGACAGCTGAGAAAAGGCTGCTTTCAGTAATTAGACTTGTGCTGTGACAGAAGCTGAGCACTGCGACCATATCATATTAACATCTAGGTTATGCTGAATTGGTTGTTCAATATCTGTGTATAGTGTACATGCTCTCAAATAGGCCTATAAGCCTAATCATTGTCTGATCGACCACTATCCACAAGCTTATGAACTGCATCATGGCAATGGATACCCATGATATTCCAACAGTTAATACTTTCTTTATACTCTTTTGATTCATCGAGTCACTACTTCACTTGATCAAAGGCAAATGTGTCTATACTGTACCTATACCTGTGTTGCGCCTTCGATATAGCCACCATGGGTATTATCTGATCCTGCTGGAATGACGTCTTTTAAAAAAATGTGACCATTTTTTTACCTTCCTCTATATCTCTTTCTCTCTCAAAATGAGTAAGTGTGGATGTCCACGCCCTGCGGAAATCGAATGAACATAATAAAGTCCTCATAAAAATCAATCAGTTTCAACTAGAGATATCTGTTTTGCATTGGATGTGTCTCAATCCACTGCATCCGCCCATGGTCGCACTTTCGCATCTGTGGTGAAAGGTGACAGAGCAGGAGATGTGTGACCGAAAATCGGGTCTTCTCCCAAAATCGTCTGAACGGTTTGGCCTAGAAACTATTATGACCATTCTATGGAAAGGGAACACAGTGGTGGTCTCATGAACACAATGGTGTTCTCTGTTTCGCTCTACTGCACAACCCCACAAGTGTCAAGGGACTCGTCTGAATGTCCCCCGGTACCAGTTGAAAATAACTTTGGATGTACAGTTGAAGTCGGAAGTTTACATACACCTTAGCCAAATACATTTAAACTCAGTTTTTCACAATAGTAATTTAATCATAGTAAAAATCCCCTGTCTTCGGTCAGTTAGGATCACCACTTTATTTTAAGAATGTGAAATGTCAGAAAAATAGGAGAGAGAATGATTTATTTCAGCTTTTATTTCTTTCATCACATTCCCAGTGGGTCAGAAGTTTACATACACTCAATACTCAAGTAGTATTTACATTGTTTAACTTGGGTCAAACGTTTCGGGTAGCCTTCCACAAGCTTCCCACAATAGGTTGGGTGAATTTAGGCCCATTCCTCCTGACAGAGCTGGTGTAACTGAGTCAGGTTTGTAAGGCCTCTTTGCTTGCACACACTTTTTCAGTGCCCACAAATGTTCTATAAGATTGAGATCAGGGCTTTGTGATGGCCACTCCAATACCTTGACTTTGTTGTCCTTAAGTCACTTTGCCACAACTTTGGAAGTGGGTTTGGGGTCATTGTCCATTTGGAAGACCCATCTGCGACCAAGCTTTAACTTCCTGACTGATGTCTTGAGATGTTGCTTTAATATATCCATATAATTTTCCTACTTCATGATGCCATCTATTATGTGAAGTGCACCAGTCCCTCCTTCAGCAAAGAACCTCCACAACATGATGCTGCCAAGGTTGGGATGGTATTCTTCGGCTTGCAAGCCTCCCCCTTTTTCCTCCAAACATAATGATGGTCATTATGGCCAAACAGTTCTATTTTTGTTTCATTAGACCAGAGGACATTTCTCCAAGAAGTACGATGTGCAGTTGCAAACCGTAGTCTGGCTTTTATATGGCGGTTTTGGAGTAGTGGCTTCTACCTTGCTGAGCGGCCTTTCATGTTATGTTGAGGACTCGTTTTACTGTGGATATAGATACTTTTGTACCTGTTTCTTCCAGCATCTTCACAAGGTCCTTTGCTGTTGTTCTGGGACTGATTTGCACTTTCACACCATAGTCCATTCATCTCTTGGAGACAGAACGCTTCTCCTTCCTGAGCGGCATGGCGGCTGAGTGGTACCATGGTGTTTATACTTGCGTACTATTGTTTGTACAGATGAACGTGGTACCTTCAGGCGTTTGGAAATTGCTCCGAAGGATGAACCAGACTTGTGGAGGTCTATAATTTTTTCTGAGGTATTGGCTGATTTATTTTGATTTTCCCATGATCTCAAGCAAAGAAGCACTGAGTTTGAAGGTAGGCCTTGAAATACATCCACAGGTACATCTCCAGTTGACTCAAAGGAGGTCAATTAGCCTATCAGAAGCTTCTAAAGCCATGACATCATTTTCTGGAATTTTACAAGCTGTTTAAAGGCACAGTCAATTTAGTGTATGTAAACTTCTGACCCACTGGAATTGTAATACAGTTAAATAATCTGTCCTGTAAACAATTGTTGGAAAAATTACTTGTGTCATGCACAAAGTAGATGTCCTAACCGACTTGCCAAAACTATAGTTTTTTAACAAGAAATTTGTGGAGTGGTTGAAAAATGAGTTTTAATGACTCTAAACTAAGAAACATAGGACATTACAGTCCTTCAGGTCCCATTGACTTCGAATGGAGCTTGTCCAGTTTATTTTCCAGTGATTGTACATTCACCAATAGAACGGAGAGTAGAGGCGGTTTATGAATTTGCCGTTGCAGTTTTGTCAGGGGGCCAGCACGTCGCATTTTTATTTTCCGTGTCCCGGGGATTACGGCCTGGTCGAGGGTGAGCATTATGTCCTGTACCTCCGACTCGTTGAAGTAGAAATCTCCATCCAAATCGAAGGTAGTGATCACTGTTCTGATGTCCAGAAGCTCTTTTCTGTCATAGAAAACGATTGCGAAAAAATGATGTACAAAAAAGTTACAATCGGTGCGAAAAACACAAAATAGCAGAATATCAGCATGTTAAATGTGCAACCAGAGGGAAAAAAACCTCCTAGACCACCTTTACTCCACACACAGAGACGCGTACAAGCTCTCCCTCCATTTGGCAAATCTGACCATAATTCTATCTTCCTGATTCCTGCTTGCAAGCAGAAACTAAGTGACTCGGTCAATTAGAAAGTGGTCAGATGAAGCAGATACTAAGCTACAGGACTGTTTTGCTAGGACGGACTGGAATATGTTCCGGGATTCTTCCGATGGCATTGAGGTACACCACATCAGTGACTGGCTTCATCAATAAGTGCATCAATGACGTCGACTCCACAGTGACTGTACGTACATACCCCAACCAGAAGCCATGGATTACAGGCAACATCTGCACCAAGCTAAAGGGTATAGCTAAGATCGAATCATACTACACCGGCTCCGACGCTCGTCAGATGTGGCTATTACAGACTACAAAGGGAAGCACAGCCGAGAGCTACCCAGTGGCACGAGCCTACCAGACAAGCTAAATTACTTCTATGCTGACTTCGAGGAAAGTAATACTAAAACATGCATGATAGCATCAGCTGTTCCGGACGACTGTGTGATCTCGCTCTCCACAGCCGATGTAAGACCTTTAAACAGGTCAACATTCACAAGGCCGCAGGGCCAGACGGATTACCGGGACGTGTACTAAAAAGCATGCGCTGACCAACTGGCAAGTGTCTTCACTCACATTTTCAACCTCTCCATGTCTGAGTCTGTAATACCAACATGTTTTAAGCAGACCACCATAGTCTCTGTGCCCAAGAACACTAAGGTAACCTGCCTAAATTACTTCCGACCCGTAGCCGTCATGTCTGTAGCCATGAAGTGCTTTGAAAGGCTGGTCATGGCTCACATCAACACCATTATCCCAGAAACCCTAGACAAACTCCAATTTGCATACCTCCCCACAGATGATGCAATCTATATTGCACTCCACGCTGCCCTTTCACACCTGGACAAAAGGAACACCTATGTGAGAATGTTATTCATTGACTACAGCTCAGCGTAGTGCTCTCAAAGCTCATCAATAAGCTAAGGACCCTGGGACTAAACCCCTCCATCTGCAACTGGATGCTGGACTTCCTGACGGGCTGCCCCCAGGCGGTAAGGGTAGGTAACAGCACATCCGCCACGCTGATCCTCAACACGGGGGCCCCTCAGGTGTGCATGCTCAGTCTCCTCCTCATTCTCATCAATGGGGCTGTAGTGGAGCAGGTTGAACGCTTCAAGTTCCTTGGCGTCCACATCACCAACAAACTAACGTGGTCCAAGCACACCAAGACAGTCGTGAAGAGGGCATGATACTGGAAAGACTTGGCATGGGTCCTTAGATCCTCAAAAGGTTCTACTGTTGCACCATCGAGAGCATCCTGACAGATTTAATCACTGCCTGGTATGGCAACTGCTCGGCTTCTGACCGCAAGGCACTACGGAGGGTAGAGGGTAGGGCCCCAGTACATCACTCTATAGGACCTCTATACCAGGCGGTGTCAGAGGAAGGCCCTAAAACTTGTCAAAGACTCCAGCCTCCCTAGTCATAGACTGATCTCTCTGCTACCGCACTGCAAGTGGTACCGGAATGCCAAGTCTAGGTCCAAGAGGCTTCTTAACAGCTTCTACCTCCATGCCATAAGACTCCTGAATATCTAATCAAATGGCTACCCCAAACTATTTGTATTGCCCCCCTTTTACGCTGCTGCTACTCTCTGTTAGTATCTATACATTGTCACTTTAATATCTCTACCTACATGTACATATTACCTCAATTACCTCAACTAACCGGTGCCCCCGCACATTGACTCTGTACCGGTACCCCCTGTACTTAGCCTCGCTATTGTTATTTTTCTGCTGCTCTTTAAATATTTATTACTTTTATTTCTTACTTTTTTTAGATATTTTTTCTTAAAACCGGGTTTTTGGTTAAGGGCTTGTAAGTAAGTCTTTCACTGTAAGGTCTACTACACCTGTTGTATTTTGCGCATGTGACAACTAAAATGTAATTTGATTTGAATTGGTCAGGAGCCCATAAAACAGCTGCTATGCAATGTGAATTTGACTGAAATGTGATAGATATTATGCCAGTGTTGAAGTTAGCAATGGGGGATTCGTTAAGTTGCATGACAAAGCATTAAACCTGCAATCCATATATTAACTTTCCGGGTCATCTTCGCATCCAGTCTTGTTGACGATGAATGATCTTTGGATGACTTTAGGTAGTTGAACTATTCGCCATTTACTAGTGTACACCCTTCTTACTTTGAGCAGTTTGCACTCTTACCTTTATCAGCTTGCCCCATTCCAACACTCTTGAATCCCTCCACCTTCCATCAATAAATCATTGGAGGAGATGCCTTACTTCGTCAGGCACCATTCATATCGCCTCTGCCAGGAAGTGATAACTGCTCCCATCTCTCGCCCAGCCATGGAGATTTATAGGGCTCCGATAAGCAACAAGCTAGCCATCATTCTCATCAGCCAAATGGAGCCGTGCTTCCTGGCTTTTATGCATTTATGCTTATTGTGTTTGTGTGTTTTAGCCCAGGAGGCATGGGGTCCTGCCAAAGAGGCCCGGAGACACAGTCTGTGTCATTACTTTCTATTAGATAAAGAAATAAATATGCCACAAAGGGATTGGGTTGCGTTGAAGAGAAAGTGAAGGGAAATGCTGTCTTTCGAGAGCTCCTTCAGGACTGTTCACTCTGCTATGCTAGTCTGATTCATGTTGGTTTGTTTTATGTGGGAGCTTCCATTGTTTTGTTTTTGTTTGTTTTCATATCTGCTATGGTGGCTGTCCCCCCCCCAGCTATGGTCACCTGTAGTACATTTCTCCGTCTTCACACAGCAATGAAAATGAAAGCACTTTAACTGTGCACACAGTGGTCACTGTTTTGATCCGTTTCGGCTGTGTCAGACATTACACAGAAGTAATCATTGTAGTCGCATAATATCGTAAATATAACAACATTATCGCTGTTGGCTTTGATCACATACTGTTTGTGGCAATGCCTACTGTTTGTGGTCTGGTCCCACATACTACAGTATATCAATCAGAGCTGTAAACCCCAGCTTATAGCAGCCATATTTAAAGCCTGCTGTGTTAATAGTCATTTGTTATCCCTCCACCCAGATGCCTATTGATATGAGTCCCCTGTGAGCCCTACTGGCCCTGTTAATGGAGCGGTGGCTAATGTCCCATGAAGGAACGTTATGGCACCACAGTGATCATCACAGCGCTATATACATTTAAACATATATGTTATGATGGGAGTCAAAACCCTTCCTCGTTCTCAATCATTATGATTTCATACAGCCGGAGTAATAAGTAATGCCCCCCCTCTTCCCCTCTCTCTCGTTTTGATGAATTCGGCTGTGCATGATATTGCTCATGCTGGCAGCTCAATGAGAAATGAGGTAGAGTCGCTCTGCGTTGGTTTAGCAGTAAATCTGAGTTATGTTCGCTCAACCGTACGCAGTGAGGAAATGTGATATGAAGACCTTACTAATTATCATAATTTTATGCTGTGGTTGCACACCAGTTTCTGAATATTTGTTACCCTTAAAGCCCCACTCCTTAATTCAAGAATCAATGGGTATGTATAATTAACTTAAATGACCAAAAAGGGCTGTAAAAATCACTGAGTCGGGCTTTAACAATATGTCTTGTTGGAGCCATAGTATAATATAGTATTGGCTTAATGAGACATGGTTATATAGAGTCAAGGTCAGGGAGCTATGCCAAAGGCTGCATACCTTGCTAAGATTCTGATTTTAGATATGACAATGAGACTGATTGCAATGCATTTCCATACTATGGTTTTTCTCTCTATTATGTTACTCTTTCACCTCTGGCAAATTTCTGATTCATTTTTGCCAAACAATGAATAAATTGTCAGGCTGATTCGGTATCAGTACAACACGGCCCCACAAACAAAAGATGCTCTTTGAATGTGTTGATTTTCTGGTCCGAGGGAAGCTAATTAAAAACAAACAAATTCCCCCGATGTTATCTTATCAAAATGTGTTTCTGTGACTGTGAAAATGAGTTAAGACACTAACTAGAGTGTTGTTCTGATGAGGAGAAAAATGATTATTATCTTAATTGGAGCACCAATTATTAGAGCATGACTTACACCTACACTACTATGCCACTGTTGAATATGTTTAGAGTTTAAAAAATATATATAAATAGGTTTAATTCCTCATCACAGCAGAGACATAGATTTATATATCTTAATCATTATGATATCGGTGACCAGCTGGTTACAAATATAATTGAAAACACAATAGTTACTTTCTACCGTTCTCAGACTCCTCGCATTGTCTCAATATGGCCTGATCTTCTCCACAAAACTGCCTAAAAGTTAGCTAAATTTTTATCAAAAGAGTATTCCTCTGATAAACATATGTTTTCCTCCAACAACAACTATTCATCAGATGCTAATTTTATTAGACAGGCTCTTCAAAAAGGAATCCAAATGAAAGGAACACATCATGCGTTTGATTCCTTTGTAAAGAAGCACATTTATCTGTCAGCGTAATTTGAAGACAACAGAGCAGCGATTGATGATTAGGACATTGTTTTCTACTTCCCAAATGAGCCCCTATTCCCTTTTATGGTGCACTATTTTTGACCAGGGCCCCACAGGACTCTCTTCAAATGTAGTGCACTACAATGTGAATAGGGTGCCATTTTGGGACATACACTTTCTTTCCCTGCAGTGTGAGCATAATGGATGTTCAGAAACACCTTGTTGGTTCATTCTGATCTTAAAACCACTAATGATGACAAGGTGCCGAGGTCACTGAACTTAAAAGCTCAGGACATCTCAAAGCCGGGCTTCATATGTTTGACATAATACAGCACAGTATAGACTCATTTAATAAATTCCCTACAAATACATGTAGTTGATGCTGCCTGGTAATGGATGGTACAATCATCATGACAGTGTTACCCCTCGAATTTGACTGAGTGTAAAACCGGGTCTATTGCATGCCACAGGACTGTTACCCCACTGAGCTAAATGCCTGGGTATTTTCTTGGGGAGCTAATACAACTCTTCAGGTCTTAGGTAAGGTTGCTCATTACATAATTACCGATGTAAAAAAATACCAGATTTAGCTATAGATAAAATGACAAAGCCTGATCAATGAGCGCTTTAAACAAAGCTTGATAAAGACAATAGAGACCATATTGCATCTACAGTATAGCTAAGCCAACATAGCCAATGGGTCTCTGTGTTTTGCGTGACAAGTTTGATTGCATACCCCACGTGTACTTCAGGCAACCTATAGAGACTGTACATTCTAAACAAGGGGTTGAAAGAGTCAGGATCTTTCATCACTACACTCCAGACATCAGACTAATAATCCCAGCTATCAGAATTAAACATATTTTCATCAAGCAATATAATGATAGGAAATGTTAAACTTTTTTTTAAATGAATTGAATCTGTTTGATCTCATCCTCCCTTTTAAAGTATGCATTCTTCTATTAATACAATCGACATTGTTTCATGTGGCATATCAAGAAAGATGCCACCAATTCAGCTTTTCTGAAAACAGGATAATAAAACTCTTGGGAATTTTGGGGGCAATTACAATCACATTTTTTTGAGAGAACCAACCATAAACGACATTAGATATGCATTTTCTCGTGATCACATGGTGCGATCCTATCTATTATGTTTTGGCTCCCTTGAGAGAAGGTCTGAGTTTCAGTTAAGTAATCATCTGATTAAAGCTGTCAATTGAGATTTCAGACTCAATACTGTGTCACACGCAGGCACGCACATACAGTACGCGCGCGCGCACGTTTTACATGGTCTAAGTTCTTTCAACCTATTAAAACCGCAACCTCGGGCCGTCATTGTAAAAGAGAACGTGTCTACATTCATTTACATGTGCTTTCTTATTTATAGAATTTTACCCCTTTACAAGATAACAACACCGTCGTCATTTCGTGTCCTATCCAACCTCGTATCAGTAACTAACAGACATTGATTTATCAGTAAAGTCACTTTGCACACAGGTTGCGGTGTCGGTGTACTACACAGGAATGGGCATTGTAACAAGATGGACATTTATGAACCATAACGGACATCTGCCTGATCAATCAATATTGGTATTCGAGGGAGAACTCGGAACTCCAGTCTGAGGCAAATTAGAATGCCAGCCAGCTCAACATCTCTTCTTGTCAAGATGTGAAAATGCTGTTTCAGTTGAGATCAGTGTGGGTGGAATATTTGTATTCCTGTTATAGCTTTCCTCATTCAATCGCCCTGATTTCATTAGGGTGTGTGTTCCCATCTAGATGTTTGTGTTTATGTGCGACATCCAATTGCCAATCCCCCACCTCCTCCCACAGTAAATCCAGATAAACATTTTCTGATGCATCTGCAGCTACAACATTACTCAATTGGGGAACAGTGGTTAAGGCACCAAGTTTGGGGTAAGGGAAGGGCAGGTATGGGCTTGTGCGATTTCAATCCCATAATGCTATACTGTACAACAAGCCTTTAGGATTTCAGATGTTTGTCTTGTCTTCAAGCTGTGTTGATCCTCTTAGTGAGATTAATCCTGACCACGAGGGCCAATCACCACCTCCATTGCCTGTTCCCTTCTGAGTGAAGAGAGTTGTAATGCCAAGACGATTAAAGGAAGTCTGTATGCCCTGTCAGAACATACTCATTTACATGACAAATTCATAATTTTTTGTGAATAATTGTTTTTGGAGTCACATAATCTGTGCAATCAATAAGAATCACAACGACTGCACATGTTGAAAAGAGGTTCATAGTGTTTGCTTGATAATAAAACAATTGGGTCTCTAGACTTTTGAATTACTGAAGTCGTTTCCATCAAGGTACTGCAATTGCACCAAGGCTTTGTGTCCTGACTTATCCTGGACTAGATCTACAACTCCCTCTCAGACATGAAGACTCATAGTCCCATCAGAGCTTCACAGCCAGTTAACTCTCAGTAATGTCTCTCCACTGTGCTCACCAGACCACAGCACACCAGAGCAGGGCTGCTTCCAAAATGGCACCCTATTCCCTATTTAGTTTGTTACTTTTGACCAGGGCAAATAGGGCTTAAAAGTAGTGCACTATATAGGAAATAGGATGCTTATTTGGGATGAACCCCAGAAAAGATGTCTCTGCTCCAGGCTGCTCTCTATTCTCCACCACAGATTACCCAAGTGAAACGTTTAAGACATACACTATATATACAAAAGTATGTGGACACCCCATCAAATGAGTGGATTCGGGGTATTTCAGCCACACCCTTTGCTGACAGGTGTATACAATCGAGCACACAACCATGCTATCTCCATAGACAGATATTATCAGTAGAATGGCCTTACTGAAGGGCTCAATGACTTTCAACGTGGCAGCTTCATAGGATGTCAGTTTGTCAAATTTCTGTCTTGCTAGAGATGCCCCGGTCAACTGTAAGTGCTGTTATTGTGAAGTGGAAACATCTCGGAGCAACAAAGTGAGGTTGAGATTGGTGTGGAAGAACTTGACTGGCCTGCACAGAGCCCTGACTTCAACCCCATCGAACACCTTTGGGATGAATTGGAACGCTGACTGCGAGCCAGGCCTAGTCACCCAACATTAGTGCCCGACCTCACTAATGCTCTTGTGGCTGAATGGAAGCAAGTCCCCGCAGCAATGTTCCAACATCTAGTGGAAAGCCTTCCCAGAAGAATGGAGGCTGTTATAGCAGCAAATGGGGAACTAACTCCATATTAATGCCCATAATTTTGGAATGAACTGTTTGATGGTCGTGTAGTGTACCATTAAAACTGCATTTAACAACCAGCCAATATATTGAGCCCTTACTGCAAAAAAAACAAAATGTATAACTGTTGACATTCTGAGTTATAGGTTAATTTAACTAAATTCTAAGTTTGCTCATCTTACTGTCTTTTGTTGTCTGGCCAAGTTGGGATAAGTAGCCAGTTCAACCATGCATAATGATAACAAAGTACACGAAGCAGCCCTGGCCTGATGATCTACTGTGTTGATAAATCTCACCATCCAATTACAAGATGTAATAATTTTGCACTCAAGTTGGTAATGAGGTCTAATATCGGTCCATGTGGTAATTCCCCTCCGGATGCTAGGCTTGATCAGATGTTGAGAGCTTTGTGATTAGACTGGCACAAAATCATTATTTGCTGTTCAAATAGAAAATGAAGTTGGTGGGAAGTCAATTTGGTTATGGTCTGTGAAGCGTAGACAAGAAATGAATGATTTAATTACAGTTGTAAGCTCTTTGGATGAGACTTCAATTGAGCCGAGTGTTTCCCCAGCCTCAGATTTCTGTGAAATGCAGGCGGGCACGCCAATCTCTTGACATCCGTTTAGGATGATAGGGATGCCTGATGCTTCTGATGAAGGGGAAATTGTTGTCTTGTGATAAAGTCACAAATGATACTGAAAAAAAGGTTAGAAATTTATTCAAAATTAGGGAATCCCCATTTTTTAAAAATTATTTCTATAAACAAGTGAAAAATCTTGAAATAAACATCTACAGATCTTAGTGCTTAAAACAATGAGTCTTGTATTTGCCATTAAAAGTGACTGATTATTGCTTTTACATGTACACTCCCTGCATGTTTATTTGGACAGTGAAGCTGACTCCAGCATTTTGGAGTTGAGATTAAATGGTTGATATGAGGCGACAGTTCAGATTGTCACCTTTTATTGACAGTATTATCATACATCCGTTTTACCATTTAGAAATAAAAGCACATTATGTATCTAGTCCCCCCCCCCATTTGAAGGTGTCATAAGTATTTGGACAAATTCACTTATAGTGTATTAAATGTAGTAAAAATGTTGTATTTAGTCCCATATTCTTAGCACGCATTTACTACATCAAGCTCGTGACTCTACGCACTTGTTGGATGCATTTGCAGTTTGTTTTTTGTTGTGTTTCGCATTATGTTGTCCCCGAAAGACAAGAATGGTAAATAATACCATGATTACTGATAATCATGAATGAATCGTGAATAATGATGAGTGAGAAAGTTACAGAGGCATAAATATTATACCCTCACTCATTATTTTTCACGATTATTGTGATTTTATTACTCAAACCACCCGCAGGCCAAATTGAATGGGCTCATGCGCCGTATGTTTGATACCCCTGATTTAGACAGAGAGACCGTGGCTGCATCCCAAGTTGCACCTATGGGTCCTGGTCAAAAGTAGTTCACTATAGAGAATAGGGTGCCATTTGGGACGTGGATACAGTGTAACATATATGAGGTAGCTCAGTCTGTGATCATGTGATGCAAATCACAGCATCATATGATGCAAAAGGCATCATATCGGCTGTATTTCCGTATTTTGAAAGTTTTATATCTTGAAAACTTGATTACGGACATGCAAAACATTTTGGGACTATATAAACAGTGGACTAATGAAACAAGTACCAATATATCGTTTTTTGGGGTGGAGTTTTCATTGAAGCAAATAACATGAATTCCTGGTGTATGTACGTACAGATGAAAGATTTTTATGCCAATCATTCCAACAACAGAAACCAAGCAGTCATCCAGCTCTCGGAAAATAACATGGTGACATTTTACCAAACATTAGCCAGATTGGGCAAGCTAAGTATAATGGGAGCCGTGATTGTTGTCCCATCATTGGGATAAACTGTCTCATTTTTTCCTGTCACCTCTCATACATGTTAAAGCTGGCTGTGAGTGTGTTTGTGGGAGTCCAGTGTAGAGCTGACTGGCTGTATTAGATCAAAACCATCCGTGTCAGAGCTAGCTTGGATCATTACAACATTTGGCTGCTCTGGGTGCAAACGGTGGAAAGACTGAAAACAGTCTTTTTACCCGAAAACATTTGACAATACAGATGGCTACTGATAACAAGCACTTCACTGAAATGGTACACTATAGTATAGACTACGGATTTTTGAAATGCTAAGCCCAAGGCATCTTATGGGCATCTTATGTTTTAAAACACAGTGACAATGTTTTGAGGGGAGTTAAATGGATGGACATTTTATATCAATCCAAATGGACAAACATGAAGATGTATTTAGTTGATTATTTATCAGTTGTCGGGAGACCCCGATGTTTGTCTTATCACATGTGAACAGGAATACGGTGATATACACTTTTGCATGATAAGTGTGAAAGGTTTTCACATTTTATCACAAAAAAAGTGCAAGCCTCCGCACCTTACAGTACCTTTCTCTCAGATAGAAGTACAGCAGACGTTTTTTTCTATCAACTACAAACAGTGTTATGGATATAAAGCCAGCATATCAAAGTCTGCATTTCACCAATGACCTTTAAATGTCTGCCAGGTAAATTTGTTTAACCATGCCCAAATGGTCTCTCATGGCAACAATGGGATTCAAATGTAGGCTAAATGATAGTAGGGATACCCTAAGCAGGCATAACAACAGAACAGACTACCGTGGTTGCTTACACCACTATTAGCATAAAAAGCCTGCCACAGCTCCTAATAGTGAGGCCTTAACAGAAGCAGCTCTATTACAGCCTGGAGGCCTCTGCTTTTCTTTCTGGCCAAGATGCAGAGATTAGTGTGACATGGTGTGTTAGTTACACTAAATGCTATCTACTGTATATATCTGTGATGCTAAGGCCTTGATTCATCTTTGGGACACAAGAGAAATTCATCTTTAAAAAAATAAAATGTGTTCAATTTCTCTCTCGCTCTCTGGCATATGTAAACACACACACACACACACACACACACACACACACACACACACACACACACACACACACACACACACACACACACACACACACACACACACACACACACACACACACACACACACACACACACACACACACACACACACACACACACACACACACACACACACACACACACACGCTGTATTGTTTCGTTAGACAGAGTGATGCGGGTGTCCTCAATCTGATGTGGCTTTGTGTTTCAGTTGTCGCCAGAGGGTTCTGTTCGTTTGGCTGTCCCCATAGAAGAGAACCCTTTTTGGTTCTACCTAGAACCCGTTTGGGTTCCGTGTAGAACCCTCTGAAAGTTGTGTAGTGTAGGCCTGGCATTAGAGTAATGTTCATGTTGGTTGAACAGACTATTTTGGTTCAGATCAGTAGCCGATTACAGTTAAAGAAACATAGTCAAGAAAGACTAAAAGGTAGACTCTGCATTATGACATTGCCACAAGCAGCACCACCGATATTGTGAGCCAAGACTTTACTCTCACACAGTCATATGGAGTATCTGTGCATATGCACAGGTTCACTTCATACTGCTACAACAGTAGATTTGGGACCAAAATAGCTGAGAAGTTTAGCCTCGTACTTCAACGCTCTTAGTTGTTGTGGAAATGAACCCTCTTTGTGTTTACATTGTTTTATGCAATGTCATCTTGCTGGGTCTACCTTTAATTTTGGCAACCCAGAACCACTTCCTGTTCATTTTTACACTTCGGCCCACAAGAGCTTAAGGGTGAGTTCTAGAACAAGGGTACCTTTGAGGCACCTGTGTAGTTATCCCTCCCTGGCATGCTGCCTGCCTCACCTGGAACAACATAACAGATGCCTGTTTTTCTACAGTCAAAATATTATGATTTCTTTCTTATTTTTTATTTTTGTACCTTTATTTAACTAGGCAAGTCAGTTAAGAACAAATTCTTATTTACAGTTACGGCCTACCAAAAGGCAAAAGGCCTCCTGCGGGGACGGGGGCTGGGATTAACAATAAAAAAAATAGGACAAAACACACATCAAAACAAGACACCACAACACTACATAAAGAGAGACCTAAGACAATAACACAGCATGGCAGTAACACATGACAACACAGCATGGTAGCAACACCACATGACAACAACATGGTAGCAACATGGCAGCAGCACAACATGGTAGCAGCACAAAACATGGTACAAACATTATTGGGCACAGACAACAGCGCAAAGGTAAGAAGGTAGAGACAACAATACATAATGTGACGCAGTCACAGCTGACAGTAAGAGTGTCCATGTTTGAGTCTTTGAATGAAGAGACAGAGATGAAACTGTCCAGTTTTTGTGTTTTTTTGCAGCTCATTCCAGTCGCTAGCTGCAGCAAACTGAAAAGAGGAGCGACCCAGGGATGTGTGTGCTTCGGATAACTTTAACAGAATGTGACTGGCAGAACGGGTGTTGTATGTGGAGGATGAGCGCTGCAGTAGGTATCTCAGATATGGGGGAGTGAGGCCTAAGTGTTTTATAAATAAACATCAACCAGTGGGTATACAGAGATGACCAGTTTACTTTTTTATTTATCCGTTACCAGATAAGTTGACTGAGAACACATTCTCATTTGCAGCAACAACCTGGGGAATAGTTACAGGGGAGAGGAAGGGGAATAATAAGCCAATTGTAAACTGGGGATTATTAGGTGACCGTGATGGTTTGAGGGCCAGATTGGGAATTTAGCCAGGACACCAGGGTTAACACCCCTACTCTTACGATAAGTGCCATGGGATCTTTAATGACCTCAGAGAGTCAGGGCACCCATTTAACGTCCCATCCGAACGACGGCACCCTACACAGGGCAGTGTCTCCAATCACTGCTCTGGGGCATTGGGATATTTTTAAGACCAGAGGAAAGAGTGCCTCCTACTGGCCCTCCAACACCACTTCCAGCAGCATCTGGTCTCCCATCCAGGGACTGATCAGGAACAACCCTGCCTAGCTCCAGAAGCAAGCCAGCAGTGGTATGCAGGGTGGTATGCTGCTGGCTTTACAGAGGAGTATAGAGTGCAGTGATGTGTCCTATAAGGGGCATTGGTGGCAAATCTGATGGCTGAATGCTAAAGAACATCTAGCCCCTCGAGAGCACCCTTATACCTGCCGATCTATAAATTACATCACTGTAATCTAGCATGGGTAGGATGGTCATCTGTATCAGGGTTAGTTTTTCAGCTGGGGTGAAAGAGGAGTGACTATGATAGAGGAAATCAAGTCTAGATTTAACCTTAGCCTGCAGCTTTGATATGTGCGGAGAGAAGGACAGTGCACCATCTAGCCATACTCCCAAGTACTTGTATGAGGTGATTACCTCAAGCTCGAAACCCTCAGAAGTAGTGATCACACCCATAGGGAGAGGGGTATTCTTCTTACCAAACCACATGACCTTTGTTTTTGAGGTGTTCAGAACAAGGTTAAGGTTGTTGGACACAAAACCCAGCGAGGGGCCATCTCAGTGTAAGACTGTATCATCTGCATATAAATGGATGAGAGAGCTTCCTGAGCTTTGTTGTTGATGTAAATTGAGTGTGGGGCCTAGGATCGAGCCTTGGGGTACTCCCTTGGTGACAGGCAGTAGTTGAGACAGCAGATATTCTGACTTTGTACACTGCACTCTTTGAGAGCGGTAGTTTGCAAACCAGGTCGAAGACCCCTCAGAGACACCAATACTCTTTAGCCGGCCCACAAGAATAGAATGGTCTACCGTATCAAAAGCTCTGGCCAAGTCAATAAAAATAGCAGCACAACATTGCTTAGAACCAAGGGCAATGGTGACATCATTTAGACCTTTTAAGGTTGCAGTGACACATCCATAACCTGAGAGGAAACCAGATTGCATACCAGAGAGAATACAATAGACATCAAGAAAGCCTGTCAGTTGATTATTGACAAGTTTTCCCAACAGTTTTGATAAACATGGCAAAATAGAAATTGGCCTATAACAGTTAGGATCAGCTTAATCTCCCCTTTAAAGGATGCACCGTGGCTGCCTTCCAAGCAATGGGAACCTCCCCAGAGGAGAGACAGGTTAAAAAGATCAGAGTTAGGCTTGGTGATGATTGGTGCTACAACCTTAAAGAAGAAAGGATCTAAACCATCTGACCCAGATGTTTTGGGGGGGGATCAGGGATCTAGATCTGTTGACAACCAAATAAACCATTTACTGCAGTTGTTTAATATAGCAGTCAACTATTTCCAACTACCCAGCAAGATGACATTGCATGCACAATGTAAACACAAAGAGGGTTCATTTCCACAACAACTAAGAGCGTTGAAGTACAAGGCTAAACTTCTCAGCTATTTTGGTCCCAAAGCTACTGTTGTAGCAGAATGAAGTGAACCTGTGCATATGCGCAGATACTCCATATGACTGTGTGAGAGTGAAGTCTTGACTCACAATATCGGTGATGCTGCTTGTGGCAACGTCATAATGCAGAGTCTACCTTTTAGTCTTTCTTGACTATGTTTCTCTTACTGTAATCGGCTACTGATCTGAACCAAAATAGTCTGTTCAACCAACATGAACATTACTTTAATGCCAGGCCTACACTACAAAACTTTCAGAGGGTTCTACACGGAACCCAAATGGGTTCTAGGTCTTAGGTGTCTCACAGTACGGACATTTATTGCAATTTATTGCCCTGGCTGCATCTGCAATCCTCAAGCCTCCTTGCAGCATGCCTAAGGCACGTTCACGCAGATGAGCAGGGACCCTGGGCATTTTTCTTTTGGTGTTTTTCAGAGTCAGTAGAAAGGCCTCTTTAGTGTCTTAAGTTTTCATAACTGTGACCTTAATTGCCTACCGTCTGTAAGCTGTTAATGTCTTTAATGTTAATGTTCATTAATTGTTTATGGTTCATTGAACAAGCATGGGAAACAGTGTTTAAATCCTTTACAATGAAGATCTGTGAAGTTATTAGTATTTTTAAGAATTATCTGAGTTTACATATGAGATGAGTAATGGAAGATAAGTAAACATTATTAATTAAGTGAATGAGATACCGCAGAATAGTATAGAATACAGTATATCCGTATGAGATGAGTAATGTAAGCTATGTAAACATTTACAAAGGCCTATATCTAAAAATTCATACAGACTAATGAGGTGTACATACTGTATATCCTAATGAAAAATATAAACGCAACATGCAACAATTTCAAAGATTTTACTGAGTTCATTTAAGGAAATCCGTCAATTGAAATAAATTCCTTAGGCCCTAATCTATGGATTTCACGTGACTGGGAATACAGATATGCATATAGTCACAGGAAAAAAAGGTATGGGCATGGATCAGAAAACCAGTCAGTATTTTGTGTAACCACCATTTGCCTCATGCCTTTTGCATAGAGTTGATCAAGCTGTTAATTGTGGACTGTTGTCCCACTGCTCTTCAATGGCCGTGCGAAGTTTCTGGATTTTGACTGGAACACGCTGACGTACAAGTCGATCCAGAGCATCCCAAACGTGCTCATTGGGTGACATAAGGTGAATGCACCAATTTGTAAGTCGCTCTGGATAAGAGCGTCTGCTAAATGACTTAAATGTAAATGTAAATGTAATGTCTGGTGAATATGCTATGGAAGAACTTTGACATTCTGGGATTCCGCCATGAAGAGCACACTTCTCCAGCGTGCCACAGGCCATTCAAGGTGACAACAATGGAACTTTAGACAGGTCAAGACTCTGGTCAGGATGACGAGCATGCAGATGAGCTTCCCTGACAGTTTGTGGGAAAACATTTTGGTTGTGCGAACCCACAATTTCATCAGCTGTCTGGGTGGCTGGTCTCAGATGATTCCGCAGGTGAAAAAACCGGATGTGGAGGTCCTGGGCTGGCGTGGATACACTGTGACAATACAGAGGCGGATGCAAGATGCAAGCAACGATGGTTTAATGAATACAATTTACAGCAGCAACAGGACAGACAGACTGTACTCAGACAGAATCCGACCCAGGGACTAGGGCGCATCTTCCGGTGATAGCGTGCTGAGAAATCCAGGGGAGTGTGTCCGGATGGGAAGGAAGGAGCACAGCAGATAATCCACACAAGGGCGGCGAGAGATGAGCACTGACACACGACACAACCTCAGGGAAGTAACAACGATCTGACAACAAGAAACACTGGCATGACCAAATATTCGAAGTGCCCTCTGGGGGTGTTAAACGCGGTCTTCCATTCGTCCCCCCCCTTATGCGAACCAAATTATATGCATTACGTAAATCCAATTTAGTGAACACGGATGCTCCCTGTAACCTTTCAAAGGCTGAGGACATCAACGGTAAGGGATAGGTATTCTTCACTGTGATGTTATTCAACCCACGGTAATCAACGCAAGGACGCAGAGATCCGTCCTTCTTCCCCACAAAGAAGAACCCCGCCCCCGCTGGAGAAGAGGAAGGACGAATGAATCCAGATGCCAGAGAATCAGAGATGTATCTCTCCATAGCCTCCCTCTCCGGAACAGAGTGAATATAACTTGCCTTTAGGCGGAGACTCGCCTGGCAATAATTCTATTGCACAGTCATAGGGACGATGCGGAGGAAGAGAAGCAGCATGGGACTTACTGAACACCTCCTTCAGGTCAAGGTATTCAACGGGCACGTTAAACAAATCCACTGCCTCCTCTAGAAACACAGAATCAGACACAGACGAACAAGCAGACACTAAACAGGACTCAAGACACTTGTTACTCCACATGGATATAGAGTTATGAACCCAGTCAACTCTGGGGTTGTGTTGGGTGAGCCAAGGGTGGCCGAGAACTAATGGTGCAAGGGGTGAGTCCATGAGTAGAAATGATAGTGTCTCAGTGTGATTGCCAGAAGTTATGAGTGTGATAGGTTCAGTGGTGTGAGAAATGTTGGGGAGTTCTTGACCATTGAGAGCGTTGACGGATATCTTGTGCGTGAGTGAGTTGATAGGAATCTGGAGTTTGTGAGCGCGCTTGGTGTCCATGAAATTACCCTCTGCTCCTGAGTCCCGTAAGGCTTGGGTGTCGTGCGTGTGGGTGGCCCATCTTAGTCTTACCGGGAGGAGAGTAGATGATGAGGTCTTCTCTGTGGTGACACCACCCGATAGTAGCCTCATGCTTACTACCGGGCCTGATCTTTTACCGGGCAGGAGTGGATAAAATGGCCCGCTCTACCACAGTAGAGATAGAGTCCTTGGGATCTCCGCCTCTCCCTCTCTTCCCGAGAGAGGCGAGCTCTCCCCAGCTGCATGGGTTCGTGAGCGGAGGCTGAACTGGCCGTGTTCCCGCCGCTGGCATACCAGCCCTCCGTGTCGTTATACGGTCTGTTAGGGCATGCTCGGCGGCCAATACGACTCAGACGAGCGTCGACCCTCAAGGCTAGTTCCTCTAGTCCATTTAAACTCCTGGGAAGGTCCAGAACATAAATCTCAATTCCAATGCGGAATTGGATGGAGTATTCCGATATGGAACGGTCTCCTTGGCGAAGGTCAGCGAGTAGTCTGGCCGCCTCTCTACCCGCCACGGCCCGATCGAAGACCCTTCTCATCTCCTCGGAGAGTGTCTGGAAAGAGGTGCAGCATGGGTCCTGGTTCGCCCACACCGCCGTTCCCCAAAGAGACGCTTTGCCTGATAGCAGTGTGAGTACGAATGCTACCTTAGACTGTTCACGGTTGAAGGTCCGTGGCTGCAACGAGAAATGCATGGAACATCTCGTAAGAAAAGCTCTGCAATAGTCAGGATCACCTGAATAACCCTCTGGTGTCGGTAGCCGTGGCTCTAGCTGGGAATCCGGCTCTGGCGGGGCGGGTTGAACTGCCGGTGTAGGTGGCGCCGCGGAACCCCTCAGATGTTGTAATTGTTGGGTCAGCTGGGATACCTGCGTCGCAATGGCTTGTACTGCCCGACCTGTGCTGGAGATGTTCTCCTCTTGTTGATCCATTCTCGTGATACTGCGGGAAATGAATTCGTTCAGACTCTCTTGAACTCGCTGCATCCATGGTCTGGTCAGATCGTCCTGTGACAATACAGAGGCGGATGCAAGATGCAAGCAACGATGGTTTAATGAATACAATTTACAGCAGCAACAGGACAGACAGACTGTACTCAGACGGAATCTGACCCAGGGACTAGGGCACATCTTATGGTGATAGCGTGCTGAGAAATCCAGGGGAGTGTGTCCGGATGGGAAGGAAGGAGCACAGCAGATAATCCACACAAGGGCGGCGAGAGATGAGCACTGACACACGACACAACCTCAGGGAAGTAACAACACAACCTCAGGGAAGTAACAACGATCTGACAACAAGAAACACTGGTTACAGAACATATAAAGGGAAGATAAGTGGTTCCAGCTGGCGCAGACAATCAGGCCGAGATTGGGAACCACGCCCACACAAACGAGAGAGAGAGAGAGAGAGAGAGAGAGAGAGAGAGAGAGAGAGAGAGAGAGAGAGAGAGAGAGAGAGAGAGAGAGAGAGAGAGAGATGAACCGTGACATACACGTGGTCTGTGGTTGTGAGGAGTCAAAAACATTCTACAGAGATGCTGGCACATGCTGACGCCAATGCTTCTCACATTTGGCTGGATGTCCTTGGGTGGTGGCCCATTCATGATACACACGGGAAACTGTTGAGCGTTGAAAACCCCAGCAGTGTTGCAGTTCTTGACACAAACCGGTGCGCCTGGCACCTACTACCATACCGTGTTCAAAGGTGCTTAAATATTTTGTCTTGCCCAGTCACACTCTGAATGACACACATATACATACAATCTATGTCTAAATTGTCTCAAGGGTTAAAAATCCTTTTTTAACCTGTCACGTCCCCTATTGATTGAAGTGGATTTAACAAGTGACATCAATAGGGGACTTAGATTCACGTGGTCACTCAGTGTACACACACACACACACACAGTATATAAACTAGAGTCCAATTAGATGATTAAGGTGTTATAACTATATAATGTATCTTACTTTTGATTTAAAAAAAAATACTAAACAAGTTCCCCATATGATCACCAGTTAGTGCCACACCACCACTCATTTGGGGAAGAAATGTAATGATGTACTGTATGAGTGTTTTGCATTATTAACATCTGCCTAAATTACTGCCTAGATCCACCAGCCTAGACAACCGGACGAAGGGTCCGGAACAACGATCCACAACCAGGACATCCCATGGCCATTCTTGTGGTGGTCTGCAGCTTGCAGAAATCCAACCAGGTTGAACCACCGGAGGGGAACTGTCATGACGATCCACAACCAGGACATCCCATGGTCATACTTGTGGTGGGTTGCAACTTGCAGAATCCTTCCAAGATTGAACCCACCAGAGCGGGACTGTCCATCAGAATCCAAATAGGTCAGATCCGGTTTGCAATGAATAACTTCAATCAGAAATAACGAGTGGGGATTAATAACTCACATCCTGTTGTAAATCAAGGGAGAATATCCAGATTCTCCCTCTCAAGATTCATCAAAAGAATGGTCTTTGTCTCAACAGACTTTACCGCTAACACGTTCAAAGCGAATACTGGAACAATATTTTGAACGTAGAATGCAGGAAATGGTATAGAGGTGATGGAACACTAATGTCATTTTGTTTGTTATTTTGTGATGTCATTAAAAATGTTATAAAGGAAATACTGTAACTTGGAAAGTATACACACTACATGTATGAAGTATCCATACTATGCATTGTGCATGTAATATGAAAAATGATTAAGTGTTTTTGTTAAGAGAGGGATGTGATTTGGCAAGCTATGAGAGATAATTGTTTTTTATAACTTTGCACAGTGAGTAGTCACCACCCCTAAGTGAGGTCAGAGAGCGTGTTAGCCTGTTTGAACCACCCCTTTTGAACAAACTGTATAAATTATGGGTTAAGAAATTAACATACCAGACCAGAAAAGGTGTGAAGTGGCAGCTACACATTTAAAGTGGTTTGAACTTTGAAACTCAACACGAGGTGGAGACGATAGCTGCCCTAAGTAAAGTATCTTCGAATGCGAATTTAAGTAGGACCATCTGGTTACTTTGCTCAAAAAATCGTATTATGCTATTATCATCCCCCCCCACTGAGGAACCATTAATACAGCTGGCTAGCCTATCTTCAAAGAAGCATCTTCAAGAGCGAATGGATGGAAAATAAACTCTGCAGTTCTGTTCAAGACTACACAACAAGTCACTGTATACTGGTCAACTACAAAGAAGGACAACAGTAGAAGACTTGCTGGAACCATCTTGGACAATCAGGGCCTTACAAGTGTGCCACGAAAAGGCCCAACCACCTTTCCAAGAATACCCTGTCCACTGAGAGATTCCTGGCAAACCTAGGCATTTCACATAAATGCATTCATGATTTCCTACTCAAAGTTGTCATGTTTGTCATTTATTATCATGTCTTGTCCCTGTGCTCCCCATTCTATTCGTTTCCCTCTGCTGGTCTTATTTGGTTCTTTCCCTCCTTCTATCCCTCTCTCTCCCCCTCCCTCTCTCACTCTCTCGCTCTCTCTTCTCTCTATCGTTCCGTTCCTGCTCCCAGCTGTTCCTATTCCCCTAATCATCATTTAGTCTTCCCACACCTGTTCCCGATCCTTTCCCCTGATTAGAGTCCCTATTTATTCCTTTGTGTTCCGTTCCTGTCCCGTCGGTTCCTTGTTTAGTATTCACCATGCTGTGATTGCGTTTCGCCCTGTCCTGTCGTGTTTTTGCTGTGATTGTGTATCGCCCTGTCCTGTCGTGTTTTTTGCCTTCATCAGATGCTGCGTGTGAGCAGGTGTCTCTGTCAACTACGGCCTGCGCCTACCCGAAGCGACCTGCAGTCTGTGGCCGCTTCTCCAGTTATTCCCCTCTACAGACTAGAGGATTTCTGTTATTCCCTGTTTGGACTTAAATAAACTCTGTTTCTGTTAAGTCGCTTTTGGGTCCTCTTTCACCTGCATGACAGAAGGAACCGACCAAGGAATGGACCCAGCGACTTCAGACGCTCGTTACACTGCCGTCAAGATCCAAGGAGCCATGCTCGGCAGACACGAGCAGGAATTGTCTGCTGCTCGCCATGCCGTGGAGAACCTGGCCGCTCAGGTTTCCGACCTCTCTGGACAGTTCCAGAGTCTACGTCTCGTGCCACCTGTTACTTCCTGGCCTGCCGAGCCTCCAGAACCTAGGGTTAATAACCCACCTTGCTACTCCGGGCAGCCCACTGAGTGCCGCTCCTTTCTCACGCAGTGTGAGATTGTGTTCTCTCTCCAACCCAACACATACTCTAGAGAGAGAGCTCGGGTTGCTTACGTCATTTCACTCCTTACTGGCCGGGCTCGAGAATGGGGCACAGCTATCTGGGAGGCAAGGGCTGATTGCTCTAACAAGTTCCAGAACTTTAAAGAGGAGATGATTCGGGTTTTTGACCGTTCAGTTTTTGGTAGGGAGGCTTCTAGGGCCCTGGCTTCCTTATGCCAAGGTGAACGGTCCATAACGGATTATTCTATTGAGTTTCGCACTCTTGCTGCCTCTAGTGAGTGGAACGAGCCGGCGCTGCTCGCTCGTTTTCTGGAGGGACTCCACGCAGTGGTTAAGGATGAGATTCTCTCCCGGGAGGTTCCTTCAGATGTGGACTCTTTGATTGCTCTCGCCATCCGCATAGAACGACGGGTAGATCTTCGTCACCGGGCTCGTGGAAGAGAGCTCGCATCAACGGTGTTTCCCTGCTCCGCATCGCAACCATCTCCCTCCTCTGGCTTTGAGGCTGAGCCCATGCAGCTGGGAGGGATTCGCATCTCGACTGGGGAGAGGGAACGGAGGATCACCAACCGCCTGTGCCTCTATTGCGGAGTTGCTGGACATTTTGTTAATTCATGTCCAGTAAGAGGCCAGAGCCCATCAGTAAGCGGAGGGCTACTGGTGAGCGCTACTACTCAGGTCTCTTCATCTAGATCTTGTACTACTATGTCGGTCCATCTACGCTGGACCGGTTCGGGTGCTACATGCAGTGCCTTGATTGACTCTGGGGCTGAGGGTTGTTTCATGGACGAAGCATGGGTTCGGAAACATAACATTCCTTTCAGACCGTTAGACAAGCCTACGCCCATGTTTGCCTTAGATGGTAGTCATCTTCCCAGTATCAAATTTGAGACACTACCTTTAACTCTCACAGTATCTGGTAACCACAGTGAGACTATTTCTTTTTTGATTTTCCGTTCACCGTTTACACCTGTTGTTTTGGGTCATCCCTGGCTAGTATGTCATAATCCTTCTATTAATTGGTCTAGTAATTCTATCCTATCCTGGAACGTTTCTTGTCATGTGAAGTGTTTAATGTCTGCCATCCCTCCCGTTTCTTCTGTCCCTACTTCTCAGGAGGAACCTGGCGATTTGACAGGAGTGCCGGAGGAATATCATGATCTGCGCACGGTCTTCAGTCGGTCCCGAGCCAACTCCCTTCCTCCTCACCGGTCGTATGATTGTAGTATTGATCTCCTTCCGGGGACCACTCCTCCTCGAGGTAGACTATACTCTCTGTCGGCTCCCGAACGTAAGGCTCTCGAGGATTATTTGTCTGTGTCTCTTGACGCCGGTACCATAGTGCCTTCTTCTTCTCCGGCCGGGGCGGGGTTCTTTTTTGTTAAGAAGAAGGACGGTACTCTGCGCCCCTGCGTGGATTATCGAGGGCTGAATGACATAACGGTTAAGAATCGTTATCCGCTTCCCCTTATGTCATCAGCCTTCGAGATTCTGCAGGGAGCCAGGTGCTTTACTAAGTTGGACCTTCGTAACGCTTACCATCTCGTGCGCATCAGAGAGGGGGGACGAGTGGAAAACGGCGTTTAACACTCCGTTAGGGCATTTTGAGTACCGGGTTCTGCCGTTCGGTCTCGCCAATGCGCCAGCTGTTTTTCAGGCATTAGTTAATGATGTTCTGAGAGACATGCTGAACATTTTTGTTTTTGTCTATCTTGACGATATCCTGATTTTTTCTCCGTCACTCGAGATTCATGTTCAGCACGTTCGACGTGTTCTACAGCGCCTTTTAGAGAATTGTCTCTACGTAAAGGCTGAGAAGTGCTCTTTTCATGTCTCCTCCGTTACTTTTCTCGGTTCCGTTATTTCCGCTGAAGGCATTCAGATGGATTCCGCTAAGGTCCAAGCTGTCAGTGATTGGCCCGTTCCAAGGTCACGTGTCGAGTTGCAGCGCTTTTTAGGTTTCGCTAATTTCTATCGGCGTTTCATTCGTAATTTCGGTCAAGTTGCTGCCCCTCTCACAGCTCTTACTTCTGTCAAGACGTGTTTTAAGTGGTCCGGTTCCGCCCAGGGAGCTTTTGATCTTCTAAAAGAACGTTTTACGTCCGCTCCTATCCTCGTTACTCCTGACGTCACTAGACAATTCATTGTCGAGGTTGACGCTTCAGAGGTAGGCGTGGGAGCCATTCTATCCCAGCGCTTCCAGTCTGACGATAAGGTTCATCCTTGCGCTTATTTTTCTCATCGCCTGTCGCCATCTGAGCGCAACTATGATTTACATTTACATTTAAGTCATTTAGCAGACGCTCTTATCCAGAGCGACTTACAAATTGGTGCATTCACCTTATGACATCCAGTGGAACAGCCACTTTACAATAGTGCATCTAAATATTTTAAGGGGGGAGGGGGGTGAGAAGGATTACTTTATCCTATCCTAAGTATTCCTTAAAGAGGTGGGGTTTCAGGTGTCTCCGGAAGGTGGTGATTGACTCCGCTGTCCTGGCGTCGTGAGGGAGTTTGTTCCACCATTGGGGAGCCAGAGCAGCGAACAGTTTTGACTGGGCTGAGCGGGAACTGTACTTCCTCAGTGGTAGGGAGACGAGCAGGCCAGAGGTGGATGAACGCAGTGCCCTTATTTGGGTGTAGGGCCTGATCAGAGCCTGGAGGTACTGAGGTGCCGTTCCCCTCACAGCTCCGTAGGCAAGCACCATGGTCTTGTAGCGGATGCGAGCTTCAACTGGAAGCCAGTGGAGAGAGCGGAGGAGCGGGGTGACGTGAGAGAACTTGGGAAGGTTGAACACTAGACGGGCTGCGGCGTTCTGGATGAGTTGTAGGGGTTTAATGGCACAGGCAGGGAGCCCAGCCAACAGCGAGTTGCAGTAATCCAGACGGGAGATGACAAGTGCCTGGATTAGGACCTGCGCCGCTTCCTGTGTGAGGCAGGGTCGTACTCTGCGGATGTTGTAGAGCATGAACCTACAGGAACGTGCCACCGTCTTGATGTTAGTTGAGAACGACAGGGTGTTGTCCAGGATCACACCAAGGTTCTTAGCGCTCTGGGAGGAGGACACAATGGAGTTGTCAACCGTGATGGCGAGATCATGGAACGGGCAGTCCTTCCCGGGAGGAAGAGCAGCTCCGTCTTGCCGAAGTTCAGCTTGAGGTGGTGATCCGTCATCCACACTGATATGTCTGCCAGACATGCAGAGATGCGATTCGCCACCTGGTCATCAGAAGGGGGAAAGGAGAAGATTAATTGTGTGTCGTCTGCATAGCAATGATAGGAGAGACCATGTGAGGTTATGACAGAGCCAAGTGACTTGGTGTATAGCGAGAATAGGAGAGGGCCTAGAACAGAGCCCTGGGGGACACCAGTGGTGAGAGCGCGTGGTGAGGAGACAGATTCTCGCCACGCCACCTGGTAGGAGCGACCTGTCAGGTAGGACGCAATCCAAGCGTGATGTGGGTAACCGTGAACTGCTCGCCATCCGCTTAGCCCTAGGCGAATGGCGACAGTGGTTGGAGGGGGCGACCGTTCCTTTTGTCGTTTGGACAGACCATAAGAACCTTGAGTACATCCGTTCTGCCAAACGACTTAATGCCCGTCAAGCTCGTTGGGCGTTGTTTTTCGCTCGTTTCGAGTTTGTGATTTCTTACCGTCCGGGTAGCAAGAACACCAAGCCTGATGCCTTATCCCGTCTGTTTAGTTCTTCTGTGGCTTCTACTGATCCCGAGGGGATTCTTCCTTATGGGCGTGTTGTCGGGTTAACAGTCTGGGGAATTGAAAGACAGGTTAAGCAAGCACTCACGCACACTGCGTCGCCGCGCGCTTGTCCTAGTAACCTCCTTTTCGTTCCTGTTTCCACTCGTCTGGCTGTTCTTCAGTGGGCTCACTCTGCCAAGTTAGCTGGTCATCCCGGTGTTCGAGGCACTCTTGCGTCTATTCGCCAGCGCTTTTGGTGGCCGACTCAGGAGCGTGACACGCGCCGTTTCGTGGCTGCTTGTTCGGACTGCGCGCAGACTAAGTCGGGTAACTCTCCTCCTGCCGGTCGTCTCAGACCGCTCCCCATTCCTTCTCGACCATGGTCTCACATCGCCTTAGACTTCATTACCGGTCTGCCTTTGTCTGCGGGGAAGACTGTGAGAGCCGCCAATAAACGCAGGATTAAGAGTCCAAGGTATTGTTGCGGCCAGAGAGTGTGGCTTTCCACTCGCAACCTTCCTCTTACGACAGCTTCTCGTAAGTTGACTCCGCGGTTCATTGGTCCGTTCCGTGTCTCCCAGGTCGTCAGTCCTGTCGCTGTGCGACTGCTTCTTCCGCGACATCTTCGTCGCGTCCATCCTGTCTTCCATGTCTCCTGTGTTAAGCCCTTTCTTCGCACCCCGTTCGTCTTCCCTCCCCCCTCCCGTCCTTGTCGAGAGCGCACCTATTTACAAGGTACATAAGATCATGGACATGCGTTCTCGGGGACGGGGTCACCAATACTTAGTGGATTGGGAGGGTTACGGTCCTGAGGAGAGGAGTTGGGTTCCGTCTCGGGACGTGCTGGACCGTTCACTCATCGATGATTTCCTCCGTTGCCGCCAGGATTCCTCCTCGAGTGCGCCAGGAGGCGCTCGGTGAGTGGGGGGTACTGTCATGTTTGTCATTTATTATCATGTCTTGTCCCTGTGCTCCCCATTCTATTCGTTTCCCTCTGCTGGTCTTATTTGGTTCTTTCCCTCCTTCTATCCCTCTCTCTCCCCTCCCTCTCTCACTCTCTCGCTCTCTCTTCTCTCTATCGTTCCGTTCCTGCTCCCAGCTGTTCCTATTCCCCTAATCATCATTTAGTCTTCCCACACCTGTTCCCGATCCTTTCCCCTGATTAGAGTCCATATTTATTCCTTTGTGTTCCGTTCCTGTCCCGTCGGTTCCTTGTTTAGTATTCACCATGCTGTGATTGCGTTTCGCCCTGTCCTGTCGTGTTTTTGCTGTGATTGTGTATCGCCCTGTCCTGTCGTGTTTTTTGCCTTCATCAGATGCTGCGTGTGAGCAGGTGTCTCTGTCAACTACGGCCTGCGCCTACCCGAAGCGACCTGCAGTCTGTGGCCGCTTCTCCAGTTATTCCCCTCTACAGACTAGAGGATTTCTGTTATTCCCTGTTTGGACTTAAATAAACTCTGTTTCTGTTAAGTCGCTTTTGGGTCCTCTTTCACCTGCATGACAGAAGGAACCGACCAAGGAATGGACCCAGCGACTTCAGACGCTCGTTACACTGCCGTCAAGATCCAAGGAGCCATGCTCGGCAGACACGAGCAGGAATTGTCTGCTGCTCGCCATGCCGTGGAGAACCTGACCTGACTTAAATAAACTCTGTTTCTGTTAAGTCGCTTTTCGGTCCTCTTTCACCTGCATGACAAAAGTGAGCGGCGGTTCGTATGCAAAGTATATGGTTACTGTTGGTGAGAATAGTTTCTGAATTGACCAATGTTAAGTGTTTCTGTCCCCCTCTCTCTCCCTCTCCATGTCTTCTTTAACAAGCAGCCATGTTGTTGTCATGCTGTTAGGGACTTCTGCTAGGGACATTCTGCTAGTTTTCAGCATATTAAGTCTCCAGTCAATAACCGGTGCAAAGTGTGTATGTTTATCCTGTGTTCCCATTTAATTAGCTAGTAAATAAATAATTAAACCAATTTGAGTAGTACTGAATCATAAATAAGGCTGGGATTTTTTACAGATGCAAGGAGGTTACGACTGTTCAGAATGATGATATGATACGAGGTTATGATTAAGTTGACTGTTTATAGATGTGATAGGTTAAAGACCTTTCAGAGTTTAATTCAGGAGACGGTAACTCTTTAAAGAACCTCTGTTGTGGTGCCCCAGATCCTAATGAGTTAGTTGTTACTTGATTCATTTAATTGGGTAACAATTAAACATAGTTAGTTAATTAGATAAATAACAGTCTTCAGATTAATGTTAAAGACAAGTCACGAGATCTGGGTCTTCCTTTCCTGTGGCGGTCCTCATGAGAGCCATTTTCATCATAGCGCTTGATGGCTTTTGGGATTGCACTTGAAGAACCTTTCAAAGTTCGTAAAATTTTATGGATTGACTGACCTTCATGTCTGAAAGTAATAATGGACTGTTGTTTCTCTTTGCCTTTTTGAACTGTTCTTGCCATAATATGGACTTGGTCTTGTACCAAATAGGGCCCTCTACTCCTTTTCACCCACGACTTCCTAGCTGTGCATGACTCCAACACCATCATCAAGTTTGCTGACAACACGACAGTGGTTGGCCTGATCACCGACAACGATGACAGCCTATAGGGAGGAGGTCAGTTACCTGTTAGTGTGGTAACAGGACAACAAGCTGTTCCTCCATGTCAGCAAGACAAAGGAGCTGATTGAAGACTACAGGAAATGGAGGCCGAGCACTCCCCTATCCATATCGACGACTCTGTAGATAGGAGGCATATTTTTTTTTGCATGGGCCCTCCAATCCTCAAAACATTCTACAGCTGCACCATTAAGAGCATCTTGACTGGCTGCGTCACCACTTGGTATGGCAACTGCTTGGCATCCGACTGCAAGCCACTACAGAGAGTAGTGCATATGGCCCACTACATCACTGGGGCCTACTGTAGCTCCCTGCCATCCAGGACCTCTATACCAGGCGGTGTCAGAGGAAGGCCCTAAAATGTGTCAAAGACTCCAGCCGCCCAAGCCATAGACTGTTCTCTGCTACCGCAGGGCAAGCGGTTCCGATGCACCAAGTCATACCCCCAAGCCATACGATTGCTAAATGGTTAACCAATAGCTACCCGGACTATCTGCAATGACCATTTTGGCACTAACGCCTTTGACTCATCACATACCCTGCTGCTACTGTTCATTATTTATCCTGTTGCCTAGTCACTTTATACCTACCAATATGTACACGTATTCCTCAATTACTTCGTACCCCTACACATCGACTTGGTACTGGTACCACATGTATTGGCCAAGTTATTGTTACTCATTGTGTATTTATTTCTTGTGTTATTATTTGCAAAATAAAATAAAATAAAAATCTTTGCATTGTTGGGAAGGCCCGTAAGCTTTTCACTGTTAGTTTACACCTGTTGTTTGTGAAGCATGTGACAAGTACGATTTGATTTGATGGTTCGCCATGTAGCTAGCTAGCTAACTTAGCTGCAAGGATAGCTAGCTAACGTTAGCATGCTAGAAAACTTGGCTACTGGCTGATAAAGCCATCCATAGTGAAATGTTTGATCATTCATATCTAGTTATCTTTAACTCTACATGTTTCCTCAAGTTTGAGGCAGAGTTTTTGTAGGAAGCCACCTCCGCCATACTGGGTAAGCAGCTTGCATTGTATGATTACGCTGTCGCCTCTACTGTGCTTGAAGGAGAACTGGCCACAGAACTGCGTCCAGGAATTCTCCTCCTCATCTTTTTTTAGCAGACGCTGTCTGATTCTGCTGACTCTCCTCAGTCTCCATTGTTTTACACACCCAGCACTTTGATTAAGAAAACGTTCATCTCTTTCACGACACGTCTCTCTAACCAAGTTCTTTTTGAAAATCTTCTGGCAATCATCGTTCAGTTTGTGTGCACAGCTTGATGTGGTTGTCCTGTTTTGCCTGCGAATACATGACATTTGATTTGATTGGTCGCTGACTAAACAACGATGAGCAGTTTTTTCTGGCTCATGATCTACTATTATGGATAGCCTAAAACATGGTACTCTGTAACGGATGGTTTTACAGGCCCACCTCAGATTTTGAGTAATTCCTGTCCTGGAGTGGAAATTCTCGTTTAGGTTCCACCTCGAAGACTGACTTAGGCTGCTAATACATATTCAGGAATTGGGGGTGGGAACGTTGTGGTGATTTCCACGTGTAGCAGAGAAATAACAACAAATATGTCACTGACTGACAGCTGTCAGTGTAACTAGCTTGCATGCTAACCTTAGCCAGCGAACTGAAGTTATGTGAGCACCATTTCAGTTAAGTCAGGTGAAAATATTTTTTTCAGAAAAAGACTACCTGTCAAGAGATGAGTTTCAGCTAAACCCAGCCTCATTATTAATTCCAGTGAAACCGTGTCAGATTCCAGACATCACTAATATTTGGACATGCACACAGACATGATCAAATAGCTATATTATTTATTTTTCTAGCTATCTATATATCAATGCATTGTCTAAAATCTGCCCAAAATAAAAAAAAATGTATGTATGCTCAGGTAATAAATGGGTTAGCTGACAACATCACAAAAATGATGTGTGGGCTTCCAAGGGGCAGCAGTCAGCATGTTGTTGTGATTCTGGAAGGCCAGAATTCTAGCAAGAATGACAGGAAACTGCCATGTGGGGAATTGTAAGTGGCTCGTTTCAACTCCTTTCATCTTGTTTTTGATGCCATGCCTTGTTTTGAGGTGTTTTCACTTATTTCATGTCAATGATAATATGGCAAAAAAATTGCTAGCTAGCAATAAACAAACAACAACTCTAACAATTTATTTGAGAGAAAAAAGTGCTCATTGTACAAATGTTTTCAATAAACATTGGAGATGAAATATAGCTTACATGTTGTCAACAATCTAAGCCAACCCTGTCTGTTTTGCCCCATAGTTGCGCAGGTGTCGGTTTTGTTACCAAACAACCATCCCATCCATATGGATAACCTAACTATTGGAATGGTTTGGAGAGTGTATTGAAGCTATGGGCAAATTTGTTTTGCATGGCCCGGGTAGGTGGAGATTTCTCTTTAGGATCAATGGAATGGTAAAAAATGAGTAAACCCTGCACATGCGGTGCACCGGGCCATTCCTAGCGAATTTGCCTAAAACATTATTGGTCAAAACCATTTATTTTTGGGAGAGGGAGCTGCCAGGCTCTAAAATGCAGTCATATCATGCAATTTTAACATTTATAAAATGGTTATATATATTTTTAAATTGTGGACTAGCTCAAAAATAAGTGAAACTTTACAAATTATCCAATGGATCATGGTAGTTTGCTGGTAAAAAAAAGGGGAGATACAACTGCACTGTTGGAGCTAGGAACACAAGCATTTCGCTACACCTGCAATAACATCTGCTAAATATGTGTATGTGACCAATAATATTTGATTTGATTTGAGGTGGAAAAACTTGTTTGCACCCCCTATTTTGATTTGCTCCATGGCAAGGTGGCCAAATGGAGGGTCGTCACTAGTTAACACAGCCACAAAGTCATAAACCCCATCTATTTCTAAATGTTCTCTTCTTTTAAATCTAACTCTCACTTTAACCCCAACCTTAAGCACACTGCTAACCTTAGCCTAACCCCAGTGCAGTGGTAGTAGACAAAGTACCCAATTGTCATATTTGAGTAAAAGTAAAGATACCTTAATAGAAAATGAAGTCAGTGAAATACTACTTGAGTAAAATTATTTGTTTTTAAATATACTTAAGTATGAAAAGTAAATTGCTAAAATAAACTTAAGTATCAATAGTAAAAGTATAAATAATTTTAAATTCCTTTTATTAAGCAAACCAGTCGGCACCATTCATTTTTAAAATTTACGGATCGCCAGAGGCACACTCCAACACTCAGACATAATTGACCAATGAAGCGTGTGTTTTAGTGAGTCCGCCAGATCAGAGGCCGTATGGATGACCGTGGGTGTTCTCTTGATATGTGCATGAATTTAACCATTTCTTGTACTGCTAAGAATTAAAAATGTACTTTTGGTGTCAGGGAAAATGTATGGAGTAAAAAGTACATTATGTTTTTTAGGAATGTAGTGAAGCAAAACATATATATAAATAGTAAAGTACAGATACCAACAACAACAAAAATACTTAAACTCTTAAGGATCTGACCCTTTAAAAAAAAACTTTTGTCTAAAATGACATACCCAAATCTAACTGGCTCAGGACCTGAAGCAAGGATATACATATTATTAATACCATTTGAAAGAAAACACTTTGTAGTTTGTGGAAATGTGAAATTAATGTAGGAGAATTTAACACATTAGATCTGGTAAAAGATAATACAAATAAAAAACATATATGAAGTTTTGTAATCTTTGAAATGCCAGAGAAAGTTCACAGTGTATTATTCCAGATTAGGCACAATTTAGATTTTGGCCACTAGATGGCAGCAGTGAATGTGCAAAGTTTTAGACTGATCAAATGAACCATTGCAATTCTGTTCAAAAATGTTGTATCAAGTCTCCCCAAATGTGCTGAATTGGTTTATTGATACATTTTTTAACTTCATAACTGTGCACTGTCCTCAATAACATGGCATTCTTTCACTGTAATAGCTACTGTAAATTGGACAACGCAGTTAGATTAACAAGAATTTAAGCTTTCTGCCCATATGAGATATGTCTATGTCCTGGGAATTGTTCTTGTTACTTACAACCTCATGCTAATCACATTAGCGCACGTTAGCTCAACTGTCCTGCTGGGGGGACACTGAGTGTTTTTACTTTACATGACTGTCGAAGTGTTGGCCACTTCGACACTTGGTTCCCAATCGATAGGAAGACATTTGCAGCAGGTGTTTCTGATTAATAAACATTGCTATGCTGTTGACTGGTAACATTTAATTAAACCCAGCCCTGAAATGAAACACAGACTGAAAATGATTTGCAAGTAATCTCTTAGGAACAGACACATTAGACTCACGGAAACATCCAAAGTCAAACATTTGGATTTCGCACTTCAAGCCCAAATATATTATACTTTGACTGAAACAATTACTTAATGACTTACAGTGCTTTCACTTTTTCCAGATTTTGTTACATAACAGTCTTATTCTAAAATGAATGAAATAGTTTATTTTCCTCATCAATCTACACACAATAAACCATAATGACAAAGCAGAAACAGGGTTGTAGCATTGTTTTGCCATTTACACTACCGTTCAAAAGTTTGGGGTCACTTTCTTTGTTTGTGAAATAACATCAAATTGATCAGAAATACAGTGTAGACATTGTTAATGTTGTAAATGACTAAACGGCAGATTTCTATGGAATATCTACATAGGCGTACAGAGGCCCATTATCAGCAACCACCACTCCTGTGTTCCAATGGCATATTGTGTTAGCTAATCATTTTATCAGTTTATCAGTTTATCATTTTAAAAGGCTAATTGATCATTAGAAATCAATAAAAAATTGCAATTATGTTAGCACAGCTGAAAATTGTTGTTCTGATTAAAGAAGCAATAAAACTGGCCTTCTTTATGCTAGTTGAGTATCTGGAGCATCATAATTTGTGGGTTCGATTATAGGCTCAAAATGGCCCGAAACAAATAACTTTCTTCGGAATCTCATCAGTCCATTCTTGTTCTGACAAAAGTTGTAGAAACATCTCAAGGGTGATCAATTGAAACAGGGTGGACCTCAGCTCAATTTCTAGTCTCATAGCAAAGGGTCTGAATACTTATGTAAATCATGTATTTCTGTTTCTTATTTTTTGTCAATTTGCCAACATTTCCAAAACATGTTTTCACTTTGTCATTGTGGAGTATTGTGTGTATATTGATGAGGAAACAATTCAATGTAATCCATGTCATAATAGGGCTGTAACGTAACAAAATGTGGAAAAGGGGAAGAGGTGGATTTCTACAGGTGTGGGTGTTTAAAAAGGTAGTGAAGTACAATACTTCATTCAAAACTTTAAGTAAAAAGACTGACAGAAACATACTCAAAGTCCACTCTGAGGAAGACATCAGCTGGACATGGAAAAGTCAGTCACCTGTTCACATCCTGTACAATGGATTAAAGTGAGCTAAAATAAATGTATCTCTGCTCCTTTTTTTTCTGGAGTGCTCCATCTCCTTTCTACATGGAATTAGACCCTTTGGAAGTGTTTCTTGGCCTCTCATCATTTCTCTCACTGTTGTATCACACCCCTCCTTTCCTTCATTTGCGGAACCGCGAAGAACCACCTGAACTCGGAAACGCTACTCGATTACAGTAACGAGAATATTTGTAACTCGTTACTTCCAGCCCTACATCTGACTACAAGTCGAGGACAAAGACATGGGTCCAAATGTATGCGAGAAAAGCAGAAGACTTCTTTGCGTCCTCAAAAAAAAAGAGGTGAGAAGAGAGGAGGATTACTAAGGAGAGGAGCGTAACGAGCAGCAACCAAACGTGAGACTTCCCTGCTATGCATCAAGATTCCGTCTTGTAACACCAGAGTGGAGGACACTGCATACTGATTTACCATAACCTGGCACAGACATAGGAGTGTAAAAATCTAGAGTGAAGAAATGTGTTAACAAATGTTGATATAATGAGAGTTGTCTAAAGTTCTACAGCATAACAGGTCTCTCCAGGATCACAGCTCCAGCTGTATATCATATATAAACAGGTCACTCCAGGATCACAGCAACAGCTGCATATAATATATAAACATCATACATTAACAGGTCCCTCCAGGATCACAGCTCCAGATGTATATAATATCTAAACAGCAAAAAGGCAGTAACTGCTCGTTTGGTCAGAAATGAGTTAATGTAATTTTTAGCTACATTAAATACATGCTTAATCACGAGGACAAATATCCTGCCTCTATTGTTTTGTGTTCAGGAGAAAAGGGGGGTCTTGTTAGCAGTAACTGCATAACGTTACTGTGAAACCAAGGTAAATAAAAGCCATTTTTCTCAGTTCCATGCTATGAGCAGTTACTGCTTTTTTGCTTGGTAGGGCAGAATGTACTACTAACAAAAAACAAACGCCTGTGACATTGCATTTATTTTTACTTTGTACAAAACAGTAGACCATCCTGTCGAGGAACACAATGCAGCTCTTGTCCTGTCCTTAAGCTTCATCACAGCTGAGAAAAGGGAATTTACATTGTCCAACAACTCAACCAAAACACTATTGGAGGCGATGTGATCATCAACGTCTCTGTACCAGCTCAGAAGAAAGGTGAGTACATTATTGTGGCTGTACTGATCCCAGGAATCAATCAATTCACCTTCAGCACTTAGTGAAATGATCATGTAGACCCTGTAGGCTGACAATATTGTACCGCAAGCATCACTGTCTATCTTTTGTTTTCAAGAGGACACATCCTAGGCCCCAGAAAGCAGTACCATACAAGGCTGAGGTGCCCGACGTTATTCCTATGACAGGAAAAATCTCAACAGAATTCCAAGATCTTAGATCCTATGAAGAGTAATACGTGTTCATGTGTCCTTTAAAGCTAGAGTCCTTAGTTGCTACATCCATTTTTGGACTTATAAATGAATTGTACATATATTCTTGAAAAACGTATCACTCATAAATGCCTCATGAGCTTAGTTCAACTGTCGTGTCCATTCATAACCCCAACTATAAGCTTGTTTGACTCCAATGTTTGTAAGCGATTGAAATATAAATAATCACTGTAGGCCTATAGCCTCAAAACATGGTTACAGCTATAGTTTAGGAATCATTGATGGTCAGTCCTTGCATCTGAAGCGCTGTTTATGAATTTGAAAGTGGTTACATTTTTCCATGCCCATCCCTCAGCTTTTTACCAGAACAGAGTCGGCGTGACCTATTTGTTATTATTTCAACTAAGGATTCTCGCTTTAAGCAGTCAGGTTTACATCTCCGGCAGGGTAGCCTAGTGGTTAGAGTGTTGGACTAGTAATCGAAAGGTTGCAAGTTCAAATCCCAGAGTTGACAATGTACAAATCTGTCGTTCTGCCCCTGAACAAGGCAGTTAACCCACTGTTCCTAGGCCCTCATTGAAGATAAGTTTGTTCTTAACTGACTTGCCTAGTTAAATAAAATAAAAATAAGTGAAATATCATTCTAAATTAGTTGTTTGCTATCTGTTGTCTGAAGTCTGCTTCTCACTCAGTTCAATTTAAGGGGCATTGTTGGCCTGGGAAACATATGTTTACTTTGCCAAAGCAAGTGAAATAGATCATCAACAAAAGTGAAATAAACAATCAAAAATGAACATTACACTCACAAAAGTTCCAAAATAATAAAGATATTTCAAATGTCATATTATGTCTATACACAGTGTTGTAATGATGTGCAAATACTTAAAGTACAAAAGGGAAAGTAAATAAGCATAAATATAGGTTGTATTTACAATTGTGTTTGTCCACTGGTTGCCCTTTTCTTGTGGCAACAGGTCACAAATCTTGCTTCTGTGATTGCACACTGTGGTATTTCACCCAATAGATATTGGAGTTGATCGAAATTGGAGTCGTTTTCAAATTCTTTGTGGGTCTGTGTAATGTGAGGGAAATATATCTCTCTAATATGGTCATACATTTGGCAGGAGGTTAGGAAGTCTCTCTCTCTATGCAGTGGGTGGAAGGGTAGGGTGTGTAGCATGTTCGCATGAACCAAGGGACCCTGTCTCTGTCACCTTTGACCACACAGAGTCTGTAGACAATGCCTGCCTATAGTGTTGAGCCAAGAATCCAGACTCCCTGGGTTATTTGTTCAAATATTTTAGCTGGGCTTGATTGAGTTTGCCTGGTGCAATTAAACGAAAGGAATAATTCCAAATGTTCAAAGTATTTGAAATAAATAGCATTATGTTGAGGAAAATATATTTCATTTGAACCTACAGGACTATGATCAATTTGCTTGATTTACATTTCATCCTGTAACGTAACTAAGTTGTGTTTTGGTTGCACTCTATCCTTAGCAGTGCATGATGTCATACAGAAAGTTAAAGAGGAACATACATCTTGTCTGAAGGAGTAGTTTGGACATGAAGGCACATCAACAAGAGTTCTACATTACAAAGGGAGAGAGAGTAATGGGCTTAATAAAGAACACGAGGCGTGACAGATCGTGGATAAATCCAGAAGAAAAACATCACCAGACACCCCAATCAACGGCAATGGCATCTTCAAATACGGAGAAGGAAACACATTAGAACTGTAATAATGAAGGGCATCACTGGCATTGGGAAAACATTTTCAGTGCAAAAAAAAAGTTCATTCTCGACTGAGCCGAAGAAAAAGCCAACAAGGATTTTGTCGGTTTCATATTTGTGCTGAATTTGACCGAAGATGATAAGTCTTTCTGAACTTCTTTCACCCTGCACCTGAATGGATAGGAGATTTACAGCAATCTAATGATCTGTTCATCTTATCAAGGCAATCAGATTTCCTCTGTCTGCTTCCAACTCACACCCTCAAACACATAGATTCCCTGAACACAGCTCACTTTCCAGCCCGCTTTCCAGCTCACACTCTCAAACACCTAGATCCCCTGAACGCAGCTCACTCCAGATCCCAATCACCTGAATTCTAATCACCTGTTCACTGTATGTCATTATCACACAATATTTAGTTCAGTTCTTTGCACCCCATCACTGTGAGGTATTGTTTGTTTTCTGACACATGTCTTTCAGAGTGCTTTTGCTCCTGTTATTTACTCCTGTGTCACTAACTGCCTGCCTCACTAACGACGCCTTTTTTCCTATTCCCTGCCTGTACTTCAGCCTATCGGATTTCCTGTTATTACCTATTGCCTGATCTCCCGGACTACGTTACTAACCTTTTCCCAGCCTGTACTGTTGCCCTTTTGGACCCCCTGTGCATGACCTTCTGCCTGCCCCTGGACCCAGCTACCTGCCTCCTCCTGTGGTCCTTTGCAATAAACACCTGCTACGCCCTGCGCTTGAAACCAGCTCTCCCTCGTGTTCATTACACTCTGTCTGGAGGAAACCTGGCACCATCCATACAGGGAAGCATGGTGGTGGCAGCATCATGCTGTGGGGATGTTTTTCAGTGGCAGGGACTGGGAGACTAGTCAGGATCGAGGGAAAGATGAACGGAGCATAGTACAAAGAGATCCTTGATGAAAATCTGTTCCAGAGTGCTCAGGACCTCAGACTAGGGCGATGTTTAACCTTCCAACAGGACAACGACCCTGAGCACATAGGCAAGACAACGCAGGAGTGGCTTCGGGACAAGTCTCTGAATGTCCTTGAGTGGCCCAACCAGAGCCAGGACTTGAACCAGATCCAAACATCTCTGGTGAGACCTGAAATTAGCTGTGCAGCGACGCTCCCTATCCAACCTGACAGAGCTTGAGAGGATCTGCAGAGTACAATGGGAGTAACTCCCCAAATACAGGGATGCGAATCTTTTAGCGTCATATCCAAGAAGACTGGAGGCTGTAATTGCTGCGAAAGGTGCTTCAACAAAGTACTGAGCACAGGGTCTGAATACTTATGTGAATATTTCTAAAAACCTGTTTTTGCTTTGTCATTATGGGGTACTGGGTGTAGATTAATGAGAGAGAAAAAAATATTTAGCAGTTTTATATTAAGGCTGTAACGTAAAAAAATGGAATAAGTCAAGGGTCTGAATGCACTGTAAATGCATCAATAGAATCAATTTTGTTATTGTTATATACAACTATTTCTATTTCATTTTTATATTTTTTTGTTTTAGTATTTGGGGGAGAAAGCATGAGTGGGAGGATAGGATCAATTTGTATTGTATAGTTTTTTGCAGTGTTTAATTGGAAACTTTCTTGCCCATGTTAACACCAGTCTTTTTAAGTTTAGTACAGGGTTCCAAAGGGGTTCTTTTCGGAGGGCTAGAGTTGTACCAAGAACTGTTTTGATCAGAAGACCGCTTTTTTGAAGACAAGGGTTCTACATAGAACCATATCTAATATTTCCCAGCATGCTCTATTGCAGTGATATTTTCAGCATGTTTTTTTTTTTACTGTAATCTCTTTTTGCATGTACATTGCTTGTTTGATTAATTGTATGCTACACAAAGATAAAACCATTTTCAAAACTGTTGAAGTCATTGCACCAATTACTGCGATGGTTATTCCAGTTTAGATGATTGAGAGTCTCACTATTCAATATTCCCTACACTGACAGTAATTCTGAATGCGGGTGCAGGTGAATAACAATTCCACTTGTTGGATATCATAACTCTGTCTAGATTCCAATAGGAAATACACATCACCTTGCAAGACAGCATTATGTGACTTACAGGCCTTATGTGGCCTATAAACCAAATGAGCAATTACATTTTATGTTAACCAAATTTGACACTTGACCTCCATACAAAATATCCCCACTCCCTTTGCTTCTCGCTGTATTTTCGCTCAGACAGATTTTGATGCGGAGTCAAGCCTCTCGCTTCGCCTCTTCCTCTCGGTAGTAATTCACCAGCTAAAAAAATGCTGGCCCTTAAACTCCCCAAAAGCTTGAAAACCTCATTCGGTCGCCCAAAGTTGAGAAGAAAAAACTAAAACATAATTCATGATGGTTTTATTTTATTTTATTTTAGTTAGTTTTGGAGTCAAATATATTAGTTTCAGTATAGTTTTCATTTTTCCAATTGGGTTTGTTCATATGTTTTTCATGATTAGTTTTTGTTTTAGTGTCCGTTTTAGTTTACTACAATAACCTTGGTGCACAGAAATCTTCAAAGCAGAATCTTTGTTGTATAAAAAGGTGGTTTGTGCACCTGACCATTCAAGATTTTTTAGCTTTCCTTCATGTGCTTCACTATCCTTGAAGAAGAGCCTATCGATCTTCCCTTGCATGAGTTGATGGAGATTAATATGCATGACTCTGTGGAGAGAAAGAATGGACAGTTCGACCTGTTCCTCTGGATCCTGGTTGGCATCTCACTGGAGCCTGTTCAGATACTTCTAATAGGCCTACTGCCACAGACAGAGGATAGCTCAGAGACTGTAGAGGAAATCAAGACATACCTTAACGAGATGGATTTAAAAGATGTCTCCCCTGAAAGGAGCCCCAATCTTTTCCTCCGCTTGACTGAAGTGAAAGACGATTCCCTACATGAAGACATTCTGAGGTGCCTGAGGTCAGAGGATTCAACAGAAACGGGACTCTCACATGCTCACTGTTCAGTGCTGGCCAATGTGTTACTAACTGTTATGCAGGTGAATGAGGACCCAAAAGCGACTTGGCGAAAACAGAGTCTTTAATCCAGTAAAGTAAATATTCAATACTCCTAGACAAATCGGAGCGGTAAATAAAGCATAAAGAACAATTCCACTCGTAATGACGAGACCAGACTGGAGACTCGATCATAAACTGCAGGTTGCCTCGGGAAGGCACTTGACCGTAGCAGACTCAGACACCTGCTCACCACGCAGCATCTGAGGGAAACACGACACGACAGGGCGATACAAAGACACAGCACGGTGAACAATATACAAGGATCCGACAGGACAGAAACGGAAAACAAGGGGAGAAATAGGGACTCTAATCAGGGGAAAAGATAGGGAACAGGTGTGGGAAGACTAAATGATTGATTAGGGGAATAGGAACAGCTGGGAGCAGGAACGGAACGATAGAGAGAAGAGAGAGAGAGAGGGAGAGAGAAAAAGGGGAACGAACCTAAAAAGACCAGCAGGGGGAAAACGAACAGAAGGAAAAGCAAAATGACAAGACAATATAAGACAAAACATGACACTAACGTCAGACAAGGTGCTTGATGAGTTCTACCTGATAAGATACAAAACATCAAGAAAGGTTTTTTTTTTTTTTTTACATATTCCAGCTGTGAGGACCTGCAGAAATGCAATGTATTAATGTAAAATTCACACTGTGCAAAATAACAACTGTTTGAATCGTGTCCAATTTCGCTTCTACCGAATGTTAATGTAGGTGATTTTCTTAGATATGTTTAATGCACCTCTATGACCTTGAGGGTAGCTGTGTGTCCACACTTTACCCCGCTATCCCCACACTTTACCCCACTATCCCCACTATCCCCACACTTTACCCCGCTATCCCCACACTTTACCCCACTATCCCCACACTTTACCCCACTATACCCACACTTTACCCCGCTATCCCCACACTTTACCCCGCTATCCCCACACTTCACCCCACTATCCCCACACTTTACCCCGCTATCCCCACACTTTACCCCGCTATCCCCACATTTTACCCCGCTATCCCCACACTTTACCCCACTATCCCCACTATCTCCACACTTTACCCCGCTATCCCCACACTTTACCCTACTGTCTCCACACTTTACCCCACTATCTCACACTTTACCCCACCCTCCCCACACTTTACCCCACTATCCCCACACTTTACCCCGCTATCCCCACACTTTACCCCACTATCCCCACACTTTACCCCGCCCTCCCCACACTTTACCCCACTATCTCCACACTTTACCCCACTATCCCCACACTTTACCCCGCTATCCCCACACTTTACTCCGCTATCCCCACACTTTACCCCACTATCCCCACACTTTACCCCACTATCCCCACACTTTACCCCGCCCTCCCCACACTTTACCCCACTATTCTCACACTTTACCCCACTTTACCCCACTCTGACCCTGTCTGACGAAATCAAATCAAAAAGCGTGTTGGTGTTTGCATGTAACCCTAATCCTCACGTGAATCGTATTTCCAATGCATCTACAGAGTCACTAGTGTTTGGGATGACAATTGGATTGGTGAAACTGTGGCCTCAGCTCTCCACTTACAGAACTCTCCCCTGAGAGAGCTTGAGCTTAGAAACAAAGACCTGGTGGATTCAGGATGGAAGCTACACTGATGGACTGTTGAGGCCACACTGTAAACTGGAGGCTCTGAGGTCAGTACATTCACATGACAGATAAAAACAAGATGTTATGTCAACAGAGGGCCTTCAATGGGTCATCAAATGATGAAGAGCACATTACCGAGATAAACCTCATCCTTCTGCTGATATACTTTCATTTTTTTTTACTACCATGGTCATTACATAACAATGTATATGCTAATTCTGCCCACATAGAATTGGCATACACATGACTTTGCACTTGGATTGAGGGTAACCATGTATTTTATAACCATTGATATTCAAATGATTTTCTCTACCTTTATAGTCATTCTGGTGATGGACTCTCAGCAGATGAATCCCTGGCCTCTGCTCTCAAATCAGTGAGTCCCCACCTGAGTGAGCTGGACCTGAGTGGCAGCACACTGCAGGAGTCCACACACTGTAGAGAAACTGAGGTCAGTGTTTTTGCTCTCACTTATGTGTGTACAGTAATGGCATAAACCATGTACTCACTCTTGTAATACTTACATATATTAAAACGAGGTCAAAATGACAAATAAATGAAGTGTGTTTTGTTTTTAATGAATTATTTGCATTGTTGTCCCCCCCACCCCCATTTTTACACTGCTGCTCTCTGTTTATTATCTGTGCATAGTCACTTTACCTCTACCTACATGTACAGTACCTATTACCTCAATTACCTAGACTAACCTCAATTACCTAGACTAACCTCAATTACCTAGACAAGCCTCGCTACTGTTATTTTGTTGCTCTTGAACTATTTTCTTCTTTTTAGTTTTATTTATATTTTTTTAACTTCAGTTTATTTTAGTAAATACTTGAACACTTATTTTTCTTAAAACGGCTGTTGGTTAAGGGCTTGTAAATAAGCATTTCACTGTAAGGTCTGTTGTATTTGGCACATGTGATGAATACGATTTGACTTGATTTGAACTGCTAGGCTCAACTCTTAACTTGAACTCCAAGAGAGCTGAACCTGAGTTCCAGTTACCTGAAGGATTCAAGAGTGGAGTTACTTTGTGCTGGACTGAAAAGCCCACACTGTAAACTGGATACATTTAGGGCAGTAATGATTTTTTTTTCAAAATGTTGAATTTAATAACTAGGGCTGTCAAAATTTTACACGTTAAAAACACTTGAACTCATTACATGTTTATCGCTGTTTCTTCACCCTAAGGAACCTTTTAAGCACACGTGTTTCCTCACAGAACCTTTTAGGTGCAGAACACAATAATGAATATAACTACAGTCAATGCTTGTGCCTTTACATCGCTGAAGACCGTGTGCCTTCAGCCAAAATCTTGTAAAGTTATGCTCAATCAGTTGTGGTGGGTGACGTTTAAGATGAGGGAAGACAATATTTTTTTCGATTACAGCATATTGGATGACTGTCATTCATATTCCATTTACCCAGCTCAATGTAACATCAATAGGTTTAGGCTACTACATGATACTTCCATTTTTGCTACACCCATCATGAGGTTGCTACAATCAAGCCTACGAATGAAGTTTACAACGTAACTGCACAAGTCAAGAGAAAATATTTGAGTAATCAAGGTGACAGACAGTGACACATTCAATAACACCTTGCACACTCTTGTCTGAATCTAGCTAATCTAGGGTGTAATCATTGGTCTAACAGTTGCAAACGAGAGTTTCTATTGGACGAATTCAGGTATGTTTTTCCCCGTTCTGTTTGCTTCAGTTTAAGAAAAGTTTTTCAACAGAATCGGCGGAATGAATACACGCCTGATCACACGCAAACACAATTCACTTTCATAGCAGCAACATACTGTAACGCTCTGGGCGTAGTGGGTGCGAAGTCAGGTGCAGGAAGCAGAGAGTACAGGGTAGTGCTATTTATTGCACACACGGCGAACATAAGCCACCACACAAAACAAATGCCCCAAACACGGGGATTCAAAACAATCCGGCACAAAGAGCAGGCGGGCCTACTGGCTAACATTGCCCGACTAATCAGCCTACCCACAAAACAGGTGAAACCAATAAACAGAAAGGGGAAAAGGGATCAGCCACCACACAAAACAAATGCCCCAAACACGGGGATTCAAAACAATCCGGCACAAAGAGCAGGCGGGCCTACTGGCTAACATTGCCCGACTAATCAGCCTACCCACAAAACAGGTGAAACCAATAAACAGAAAGGGGAAAAGGGACGACGACCGCCGAGCGCCACCCGAACAGTAGGTAGGAGTCGTGACACATACAAACAGCATGATCATTTTGCTGATCGTATAATTCCTTCTCGCATCTACCCGCTCTCCTCCTCTCACCATTTCCCACCGCTTGTGGACTTCAGTGCACAACACATCAGCTGTCTGTGACCAGGCGAAAAAACCTTTCCAAGCCAAACCTTCATATCATAACCGCTAACCACTCCACAGAGACTACATCATTGTCACCATTATTAGCTCACGCCATAGTCAACATAGCTACTAGAACCAACGTGTTAGTAAACCTGTTGCAATCATGCTGTACAGTGTACAGTCACCAAACAGTTTAGCAGTTACACACATAGGGCCCACCTGTGTGTGTGTGTGTGTGTGTGTGTGTGTGTGTGTGTGTGTGTGTGTGTGTGTGTGTGTGTGTGTGTGTGTGTGTGTGTGTGTGTGTGTGTGTGTGTGTGTGTGTGTGTGTGTGTGTGTGTGTGTGTGTGTGTGTGTGTGTGTGTGTGTGTGTGTGTGTGTGTGTGTGTGTGTGTGTGTGATAAGACGGAGTAGGCCTGTTGTTGTTGTTGTTTATGGTGAAAATGCTATTAAAACATTCTGATGTAGATTATTGTGTTTCCATCCCTTACAATTAAAGCATAGTATGATTTTAACTCAATGCACTGCTTTTTAAATGGACAAATCTTTATTTGGGGCCAATTTTATGAAAATTCCAAAATGTTAAAACATTTCGATTAATCGTGATTAACTAATGCCGTTAACTCTTAATTATTTTCATTATTTGACAGCCCTAGTAATTACCTGAATGATCTATATCACCTTATCTGTTTTGATATGTTTATTTCTCATTTTGCCTATATCAGAGGTAATGGCTTCAGCTCTCTGGTCAAACTCATCCTGCCTAAAAGAACTGGACCTGAGTAACAATGACCTACAAGATTCTGGAGTGAAGCTGCTCTCTGCTGGACTGAAGAATACACGCCGTACACTTGAGAACCTACGGTCAGTATTGATACAGATGCTCATGCTGTAAGTGACTGAAGCAAGAGTTTTGCCAAATAATCCTGCACAGTCTGTCATTCTGTAGAGTCACAGAGGAAAATGTGCTTATCTGGCTTCAGCTGTTATGTTACACTCATCCCATCTGAAAGTGCTAGACCTGAGCTACAATCACCCAGGAGACAAAGGAGTGAAGCTGCTGTCTTCTGAACCTTGAGAAACTGAAGTAGGTGTAGTTGATGGGAAAATATATGGAGTACATGATGACGTGGGGGTTCACGTCTGTCTCTCTGTCTGGACCATAATGAAGAGTGCTGGGTGAAGTTGGAGCTACTGAGGAAGTGTAAGGATATCTGTCTATAAATTCTGAGCTGTCACGTCAAAGGCCACACACACGACCTAGTGTTGTTGCGCTGTGTACACCGAAACGTCAGTACTTTTTCCGACACTACAACATGAAAAACGGTTCGTTACTAGAATTTTGTTTCTTCTGTCAAATGTGTCTCGTTTGGAAATCAACTAAATCTATTGAACTTATTGGAAATATTAATAAATTAGCCTAATTGTATCATAAGACATTAAAAGAATGCATCAGTAATGTGTGCGTGTGTTAGCGTGTGTGCGTGTGTGTGTACAAAGCAGCCTATGCCTAACTGGCAGATGATCATGATTATTTGCATCAATCCAGTGGCCATTTGTTTTGCAAACTCCATCACATGTGCGGTACAGAATCACCACTAACCAAACAACCGTGCTAATAGATTTTTCCCAGACCTCAAAAGTGGTCCCCTGATGTGGTTTAAGCAGTGATGTGAACTTCAAATTTAGTTGTTCTTCCCCAAAAAAAGATGTGATTTTGAGAGCAAAAACAGGGGGAAAAAATCACAGTCCTTCTCCCCGCTTTTTTTTGTTGCCATGGTATCGTTGTGGTACCGAGTATCGATACTAAACCTGATATTGAAGTCAATGTTCAGGTATCGTGGCAACACTAACCACATTATGCGCGTTGTGTTCTAGCTGACTGCCAATTATGTTCTTCTTGTGTTCATCTTGTCTGTAGATACTTATAAGCTCACATTATAAGCTCACAACTTTTTGCTTAATGAGAAACATAATAAATAGTGCAAGAAAATTTCCAATAATCTTTTTAAGGAATAGCAACGTTGCTTAACTTTCTTCTTAAGTCTTTATTTAAGGGGAAAAAATGCATTTAAGAATACATTTATTCTTAAGAAGGTTTTGTGAATCTGGACCCTGGTGTATAAGTCCCCATATGAATATGTACACGTTCCATTATGATGAACTTAATTATACTTTCAACAAATTGTGCGTGGTTCATTGAAAATGCAGAGTAGAAGTGTATCTGGACTCACTAGCCGGCCCTCTGTCCTGCTATATGGTACACTGATAGAGGCACACTGATCCACCTGTATATATCACACTCCATGTTCTCTAAGGCCCTCTACACAGCATTTTATTTATATCTCTACCTTGCACATAATTCCACTGTAAATCTACCATTCCAGTGTTTTACTTGCTATATTGTATTTACTTCTCCACCATGGACTTTTTTTGTTTTGTTGCCTTTACCTCCCTTATCTCACCTCATTTGCTAACATTGTATATATACTTATTTTTCTACTGTATAATTTGTACTGTATGTTTGTTTTACTCCATGTGTAACTCTGTGTTGTTGTATGTGTCGAACTCCTTTGCTTTATCTTGGCCAGGTCGCAGTTGTAAATGAGAACTTGTTCTCAACTTGCCTACCTGGTTATATAAAGGTGAAACAAAAACAAACACATGTAAGGTCAGAATTAGTGCTCAGTGATCTTAATTCCAGATGTTGACATTGAGACGTCAATGATGGCACTGTGGTACCCAAACATGTATTTGTTGCCTATCCCTACCCTGTCACCAGGATAGCCTATGAGTAGCTGTGGAGCTGTGGATTTAATGTTGCTGGTTGTGGCTGTGGATTTGACTTGATTGATGACTGAAATTTAGAATGGTCCTCTGTTAAATTGGTTATTTTGTGTTTTTCCTACCCCGTCCCCTACAGTGGTGTAGTGGAGGGTAAATGCAAGTAAACACAATTTACCGACCTTTTGTGGGAAAAATGTGTTAAAAGTATAGCGTTACTTTTTTTCACCTCGACCAGTGATTAGAGTTTAACTGCTCCCTGACCTTTGTTAATGATCCCAAATAAATACTTGAAGGGATTTTCTTATGTGATGGATATCACACTTCCAGATTAACTTTACTCACATCATCGTCTTGCCAATAAGTGTACATGGCCCAAATCTTCACTGGAAATCCCCTGACTTTTGTGTAAAACCTGCATTGGGAGAATTGTGCAAAAACTCTAGTAGTCCAAAGGTTTTTACTCACATTTAGGCCGACAAACCGACAAAGTAGCAATGCATGTAAATCGAATTCTCAACTCTACAGCACGAATGCTGAACACTAGCCTCAAGCTAAGTACACGGAGTGCACAGTAGGACACTGATGACAACTTTATTGAATCTCAGCCTTCCTCAATACAGCTAATTGTCAGTCTAATTCTTCACACAGACCATAAATCCATGTGGTTATTGGGGTTCCTGAGTGGGTTAGTATTGAAACCCTGCCCCTGTTTTTGTAACTACTTCTTCACTAATGGACACACACACACACACACACTTATATGAACCCCTGTGTTGAACAAGCCAGTGATCCACGCTGACACCAGGATGCCTACGGTATAACCCTGCCAAGTTGCCGACAGCTACAAATAGATTGAGACCCCTGGTGAAGGCATTGTTTTGGGACCTCTGCTGTTCCTGGAGGAGGGGTGAGTGAGGAAAGAGAGCAGCTAGGAGGGAGGTATCGGTGTCATACATACTCACTCTATACCCACTATTGAAGCTGCAATCTTTCCACAACCTTCATTTTAACCAAACTGTGACAATATGGATGAAGGTGTGCATACGTATTTGATTGTTATAATAGTATAGATAAGGAGGATAGTGGGAGGCTGCTGCATTGCAGGAGAGAGACCAGACGAGCACAGTGGCTGCTATGTCATTGTGGATTTGCTGTGGTGATCTGCGGGGCCCTATCATTTTGCGTGCGATTTGTCACTCAACAGTGAAGTTTTATCCATATGAAAATATCAAAGATTTACATAGCAGCACTGAGGAGCTCACTCACACGGAGATACATTACGTCACCAGTCTCCATCAGCCTGCATCTAATGCAATAGAACTGTGACAACAAACCATGGGAGGATTTGAATAATAACAATGAAGAGGAGAAGACTGTCACACGGCCGGGAGTGTCAAACCAATAACAAGGTCACTCCACCCAAGAGAAGGCTCTCAAGTCTTTCCAATATCAGTGTTCCAATTCAAATTAACATATAAGTCAAGCCACATCCAATACATATGATAATGGAAGCATACATTTGAGGTCACCAGCAAAATGATTGAGGGCCTTGTACTGAGAAGTGCAGTATGTTACAGCCAACACATTTTGTGGCTTCCTCTGACATTCAGTGGCCTTGTGTGTTGTCTCCATAACATTGTGATTTAGAAAAATAAATACCAGGATCAAAAGTCAGCTATTTAGTAGAAGAAAAGATCAAACTACTCAGTTAATTTGTGCTGAATATTAAATGTGTCAAAACATGCTCTCTATAAAATCGTTATCTGTTATTTTGGCCCATTGAAAACTGACAGGACCCACACATACATACACACACATCTTGACAATAGAGGCATTCATTGCAATGCCCATGCAAAGACTAACACATCAGTGGACTCTTTGATGTGGCTTTTCAGCTCATTAGGCTCCATTTCCCATTGACTGGAAGCCACTGTGACAGCCATTTTGTGCCAAACAAAGGCCAGTGATGAGTTAACGCCTCTGTTTTCATTATCAGGCTTTAAACACTCTGTCCTCAATGGCCCGTAGACAGACCCTTACTGGCTGCCCTATTAATGGTCATTGTATCTAGTGACAGCTGTGGGAAAACACTAGGGTCAGAGTGCAGCCATGCAGAGAGGGAGTTCAGAGGTCACAGTGGCATTGTTGTAGCGCCACGGAGGAGTGCATTGAAGAGCCCATAAACATTACTCATCTCATTGGCTTCTACAGCTGCCTCCGCCGCCCCTTTGTGCTGCGACATAGACGCTACCAATTCCTATTCGGCTTCTGAATGGGGTCGATTTCTATCTGTTTTTGCACTAAATGGTCCTTGATTGGCTAAGGTCACAGAATTTATGATCAATGAGGACTGTCAATAGTTTTTTAGGACTGGGGAATGGGTTTGTAAATGCAGACAAATGTAAAACGGTGTATGACACAGCCATTGAAAGGATATTTGGCTGGTAACCTTGGTACGGAGGTCATGACCAACGGAATAAAGTGTTGTGATGGACATTTACACAAACATGAACTTTTTATATGAGCAGGCATGTGAAAGACACATCTGCAGCTGCAATGGTAATGTCTGAAGTCTAACTGACATTTCATTTAGAGGGTTGAAGACTCCTTTTGAGGCATCGTGTGCTCGGTAACTCTCCATCGCTGGTTTGAGATGGCTTGAGAGAGACTGAGCACTAGCTAACTTTTTTAACGAGCTAAGTGACAGCTCCTTCAACTGTATAACCCGAGAGCAACCAGGTCTGATAAAGTTCTGACCATAAGAGAAGGGCAACAATTGAGATAAGTTTTGACCAAATAGCAACAACTGACATGGGTAGGGTTGACAAAGTTCTGACAAAACTCAAAGACAGCCACTAATCACTCCCCGTGATCTAGTGGACCTATGGCCCTCTCCTCTGTGGCACTCTCTCCTCTCTTCAATCTTAATTGAATCAGTCTGATAGAAGACTTGACACTGAGAGATGGCCTTAATCTAGGAGGCCCAGTCTAGGTAGAGAGAGAAAATGAGAGAAACCGTCTTCACGCCTCCATTCACCTGTCTGCTGTCTCCCACCCACAGATTCCCTCGTTATTCACTGTCTGTCACAGATAACATCACAGTGACAATCAGATAGCAGAGAACGTGGAAGACCACTCAGATCTCCTATATATGCACTGGAGCATTATGTTGTGCCAATAGGATTTAGTGGCTGTGGAGGACCGATTTAATTGCAATCAGAATTTACTCGGTCATACAAGATTTTAAGGCCCCGGCAGAGTTTTCGAGCACTCTCACTTAACATAACCGATTTCCTTATTGTGTCTTGAATTCATGAAACAAATTCTTAATAAGATGAAACACTTATTGAACTTACAGAATCATGTAAAAAGTCCTGTAGGGTCCATACTAGTTGTAGTCTATCGCATGAATGTGATTATGAACCATGGTCAGGATGTGACCCTAAGCCATTTAGTTACAATTAATCAATAACTGCAAGAAGATGTTTTGCATGAACTGGCTGATGGTTTCGGTCTAGTTGTCTAGCATCTAATCAATCAGGCCATAGATATCTGCTCATCATTAATCTTGGGCTTTCTTATCAGCTGTGTGTACCTGAATGGGGATCTGATCTATTCCACTGATAAAACTCTGCCCTATCAGATAATAGAATGAAGTGGAAATAGACATTATGCTATAGGCCTATCTTTTTATTCACCTGAATAGCAGATGAAGTACATATTTAATGTGTTGGATGATTTTCTTATTGTCCATCAAGATTGTACATTTAGCCTGCGTAGGGATATGTTAAGAAGGTCCTTGGTTGTCTCTGAACCTTGATTGTCATATTAGTCTAAATCCATCTTCTTACCAGGCGGTATGACCTGGCTTCTGTTCCACCCCCAGTGACATTACACTATAGAACTGTGATCAATGGCGCTGGAGGGAATGGCTGCCGTTTTACAGGCTCCTAACTAACTGCTATTTTGTGTGTTTTTTTCGCATTGTTTGTAACAAATTGTGTACATAATGTTGCTGCTACCATCTCTTATGACCGAAAAGAGCTTCTGGATATCAAAACAGTGATTTCTCACCACGAACTGGACAAAGATTTTTTTCATTAATGAGTCCGATGCGAGACCAGGCCCAAATCCCTGTCATTCGCGTGAAGAAAATATGGAAATACAGGGAGCGGAGATCAGGGTGCCTTGTTAGAAATCTTTGGCAAGTGGGTAACCCGCCTCTACCATCCGTTCTATTGGCCAACGTACAATCACGAGAAAATAAACTGGATGATTTCCGTTCGAGACAATCCTACCAACGGGACATTTAAAACTGTAATATCTAATGTTTCACCGAGTTGTGGCTGAAAGACAACACGGATAATATACATTTAGCTGGGTTTTCCGTGCATCAGCAGGACAGAACAGCTACGTCTGGTAAGACGAGGGGTGGGGGTGTATGTCTATTTGTCAATAACAGCTGGTGCGTGATGTCTAATATTAAGGAAGTCTCAAGGTATTGCTCGCCTGAGGTAGAGTGCCTCATGATAAACTGTAGACCACATTATCTACCAAGAAAGTTTTAATCTAAGACTGTACTCAACGGGCTGTATAAGGCCATAAGCAAACAAAAAAAGACTAATCTAGAAGTGGTGTTCCTAGTGGCCGGGGACTTTAATGCAAGCAAACTTGAATCCGTTTGACCTTATTTCTACCAGCATGTCAAATGTGCAACTAAAGGGGAAAAAAATTCTAGACCACCTTTACTCCACACACACAGACACATACAAAGCTCTCCCTCACCCTCCATTTGGCAAATCTAACCATAATTCCAACCTCCTGATTCCTGCTTACAAGCAAAAACTAAAGCAGGAAGTACTAGTGACTAGGAAGTGGTCTGATGACGTGGATGCTACCCTACAGGAATGTTTGCTAGCACAGACTGGAATATGTTCCGGGATTCATCCAATGGCATTCAGGAGTATACCACCTCAGTCACCAGCTTCATCAATAAGTGCATCGAAGATGTCGTCCCCACAGTGACCGTACGTACATATCCCAACCAGAAGCCATGGATTACAGGCAACATCCGCACCGAGCTAAAGGATAGAGCTGCCCCTTTCAAGGAGCGGGACACTAATCCAGACACTTCTAAGAAATCCCGCTATGCCCTCAGACGAACCATCAAAGAGGCAAAGCGTCAATACAGGACTAAGATTGAATCCATCACACCGGCTATGACACTCGTCGGATGTGTCAGGGCTTGCAAACTATTAGGGACTATAAAGGGAAACCCAGCCGTGAGCTACCCAGTGACACGAGCCTACCAGACGAGCGAAATGCCCTTTATGCTCGCTTTGAGGCAAGCAACACTGAAGCATGCATGAGAGCACCAGCTGTTCCAGACGACTGTGTGATCACGCTCTCCATAGCCGATGTCAGCAAGACCTTTAAACAGGTCAACATTCACATTCTGTAATTCCTACATGTTTTAAGGAGACCACCATAGTCTCTGTGCAAAAGAAAGCAAAGGTAACCTGCCTAAATTACTACCGCCCCGTAGCACTTATGTCGGTAGCCATGGAGTGCTTTGAAAGGCTGGTCATGGCTCACATCAACACCATCATCTCATCATCCCAGAAACCCTAGACCGACTCCAATTCGCATACCGCCCCAACAAATCCAGAGATGACGCAATCTCAATCACATTCCACACTGCCCTTTCCCACCTGGACAAAACAAAGACCTATGTGAGAATGTTGTTCATTGACTACAGCTCAGTGTTCAACACCATAGTGCTAAACACCTCCCTCTGCAACTGGATCCTGGACTTCCTGACGGGCAACAACACATTTGCCAATCTGATCCTCAACACGGGGGCCCCTCAGGGGTGCGTACTTAGTCCTCTCCTGTCCTCCCTGTTCACCCACGACTGTCTGGCCAAGCATGACTCCAACACCATCATTACGTTTGCTGATGACACATTAGTGGTAGGCCTGATCACCGCCAATGATGAGACAGCCTATAGGGAGACCTGGCAGTATGGTGCCAGGACAACAACCTTTCCTCTCAAGGTGAGCAAGACAAAGGAGCTGATCGTGGACTACAGGAAAAGGAGGGCTGAACACATTCCCCATTCACATCATCAGGGCTGTAGTCCACAAGTTCCTTGTTGTCCTCATCACCAACAACCTATCATGGTCCAAACACACCAAGACAGTATTGGGCTCGACAACACCTCTTCCCCCTCAGGAGACTGAAAAGATTTGGCATGCGTACAAAGACCCTCAAAGAGTTCTATAGCTGTCCCATCGAGAGTATTCTGACTGGTTGGATCACCGCCTGGTATAGCAAAAGTTATGCATCATACCGTATGGCACTACAGAAGGTAGTGCATACAGTCCAGTACCTCACTGTGGCCAAGCTTCCTGCCATCCAGGACCTATTTTTGTTGGTTGAGGGCTTGTAAGTAAGCATTTCACGGTAAGGTCTATAACTGTTGTTATCGGTACATGTGACAAATAACATTTGATTTGATTTATAAATGTACCTTCTTATATGTACCATGACAGGGTTGTCCGTTTGTTGTCAGAGGTTTGTTATAAAATGCCATGACATATGTCAGACATTATAACGGTGTTATGTCATGCAATTTTAAGTGAAGACTTCACAGCATATGCAATTCGTAAGTGATGATAGCGTTACACTCTGATGGATGTACATTAATGCTCTATGGGAATCTTAACACTATTTCGAGTCAGTCAGTGTTCATTAGCAGTGCACAGTGTCTCTAGCAACTGGTCGCTTCATTTCCCACTTATCGTTTATGCAAATGGTTTTGGCATACCTTATTAAACCACATAATGACCTTAATGCTATAAGGCAACCAATGAATTGAAACCAAATTGAGACTTTTAAGATATTCTGTGGAGGGGGAAACATGCTTCTCTATTTCAAACAGAGCATTTTAGTTCTCAGTGGAAAGCTATAACACATCATGTTAATGCTAAATGAGTTTACATGTAAATTGATTATCAGGAACACTGATATAAGATGTCCAAGTCCAGCTTTGAAATGTAATTTTCCAAATACCAAATCAGGAGAAGTTAGACTCTAGACTAAGGAGTCTTTCAGCAGCGGGTGTGTTCAGGCAAAGATCTAACTGAAGACCTTCAACAAAATACACAGCTTGTTCAACTGGATCACTCTCTCACTCTCTCTCACACATGCACGCACGCACGCACGCACGCACGCACGCACGCACGCACGCACGCACGCACGCACGCACGCACGCACGCACGCACGCACACACACACACACACACACACACACACACACACACACACACACACACACACACACACACACACACACACACACTCAAACAGTCCGTAATTAGCAGTGCCATTTATGTACATGAGAATAGATGAAAACAAAGTGTGTTTTATTCTGTAAATGAAAGCAAAACACATTGCTACATAGGCATCCCAGAAGCATGGTTTCCATTTCAATTTCTACATCACAGAGCAGATACAGTCATAGAGGAGCCCAGCCCAGCAGTGGGCAACCGTGAGGGCCTTCAACACCATCAGAGAAAGTCTACTATAATAGTGGTAGTTTTCAATTATATATTTAGGTTTCATTTCTATTTAATCTCTTCACTAAAATGTCAATGGTATTCTAATTCTATAATTATTTTCAATTATATTTTGATTTAATCTCTTCAGTATGGAAAGGGGTAACACTGAAAAGAAAAAAAGATCCAATCAGGATTTTTCTTTGGTGGTCTCTGGGTTAATCTAGCTACCTAAGTCCGCCATTGGCTAGGCCCTCAAAAGCTAGATAGAAGGCATTAGGACAGAATTTTGGAGTGACAATGGAATCAACCAATCATACATTGACTTGGAATGTGTGGGACCAGCCAATAATAAATTCATAATACAGCTTCATAATACATAATATTCTAACTCATGATATACAGTATGGCTGGCTGGCTGGTTAGTTACTTGTGTGGATGGTTTAGCTAGAGTCTGGGCCAGTGTTCCAAAATTGTCGGCCCACGGGTGGTTTTAATTGGCCCCCCAAATTTTCTGAGCAAAAAAAGATAAACAAATAATAATATACAGTTGAAGTCGGACGTTTACATTCACCGTAATCAAGTACATTTATACTCCGTTTTTCACAATTCCTGACATTTATTCCTTATAAAAGTTCCCTGTCTTAGGTCAGTTAGGATCACCACTTTATTTTAAGAATGTGAAATGTCAGCATAATAGCAGAGAAAATTATTTATTTCAGCTTTTACTTTTTTCATCACATTCCCAGTGGGTCAGACATTTACATAAACTCAATTAGTATTTGGTAGCATTGCATTTAAATTGTTTAACTTGGGTCAATATGTTGGGTGAATTTTGGCCCATTCCTCCTGACAGAGTTGGTGTATCCAAGTCAGGTTTGTAGGCCTCCTTGCTCGCACACGCCTTTTCCATTCTGCCCACACATTTTCCATAGGATTGAGGTCAGGGCTTTGTGATGGCCACTCCAAAACCTTGACTTTGCAATCCTTAAGCCATTTTGCCAGAACTTTAGAAGCATGCTTGGGGTCTTTGTCCATTTGGAAGACTCATTTGCGACCAAGCTTTAACTTCCTGACTGATGTCTTGAGATGTTGCTTCAATATATCGCCATAATTTTCCATCCTCATGATGCCATCGATTTTGTGAAATGTACCGGTCCCTCCTGCAGCTTGGCACCCCCACAACATGATGCTGCCACCCCCGTGCTTCACGGTTGGGATGATGATCTTCGGCTTGCAAGCCTCTCCCTTTTTCCTCCAAACATAACGATGGTGATTATGGCCAAACAGTTCTATTTTTGTTTCATCAGACCAGAGGACATTTCTCCAAAAAGTATGATCCTTGTTCCCATGTGCAGTTGCAAAACGTAGTCTGGCTTTTTTTATGGCGGTTTTGGAGCAGTGGCTTCTTCCTTGCTGAATGGCCTTTCAGGTTATGTCGATATACAGTAGGTCTCGTTTTACTGTGGATGTAGATACTTTTGTACCTGTTTCCTCCGGCATCTTCACAAGGTCCTTTGCTGTTGTTCTGGGATTGATTTGCACTTTTCGCACCAAAGTACGTTCATCTCTAGGAGACAGAACACATCTCCTTCCTGAGTGGTATGACGGCTGAGTGGTCCCATACTTGTGTACTATTGTTTGTACAGATGAACGCGGTACCTTCAGGCGTTTGTAAATTGCTCCCAAGGATGAACCAGACAGACTTGTGGAGTTCAATTTTTTTTCTGAGGTCTTGGCTGATTTCTTTTGATTTTCACATGATGTCGAGCAAAGAGTCACTGGATTTAAAGTTAGGCTTTGAAATATATCCACAGGTACACTAATACATCCACAGGTACACTAATTTTCCAAACTGTTTAAAGGCACAATCAACTTAGTGTATGTAAACTTCTGCCCCACTGGAATTCTGATACAGTGAATTATAAGTGAAATAATCTGTCTGTAAATAATTGTTAGAAAAATTACTTGTGTCATGCACAAAGTAGATATCCTAACCGACTTGCCAAACTATAGTTTGTTAACAAGAACATTGTGGAGTGGTTGAAAAACTAGTTTTCATGACTCCAGTATATGTAAACTTCGACTTCAACAGTATATACAGTACCAGTGAAACGTTTGGAAACACTTATTTATTGAAGGGTTTTTCTTTATTAGTACTATTTTCTACATTGTAGAATAATAGTGAATACATCAACACTATGAAATAACACATGGAATCATGTAGTAACCAAAAAAGTGTTAAACAACTAAAAAATAATAATATATTTTGCTGTGTAAGGGCTATTTGACCAAGAAAGAGAGTGATGCAGTACTGCATCAGATGACCTGGCCTCTACAATCCCCTGAGCTTAACCCAATTGAGATGGGTTGGGATGATTTGGACCGCAGAGGTGAACGGAAAGCAGCCAACAAGTGCTCAGCATATGTGGGAACTCCTTCAACACTGTTGGTCCTTCTGTAGCTCAGTTGGTAGAGCATGGCGCTTGTAACGCCAGGGTAGTGGGTTCGATCCCTGGGATCACCCATACGTAGAATGTATGCACACATGACTGTAAGTCGCTTTGGATAAAAGCGTCTGCTAAATGGCATATATTATTATATTAGAAGCTGGTTGAGAGAATGCCAAGAGTGTGCAAAGCTGTGGCAACGGGTGGCTACTTTGAAAAATCTCAAATCTAAAATGTATTTGGATTTGTTTAACACTTTTTTGGTTGCTACATGATTCCATATGTGTTTTTTTCATAGTCTTGATGTCTTCGCTATTATTCTACAATGTAGAAAATAGTACAAATAAAGAACACATATGAAACATTCATGGACATTTAGCTAGCTAGCTTGCTGTTGCTAGCTAATTTGTCGTAATATAACCATTGAGTTGTTATTTTACTTGAAATGTACAAGTTTTTTTCTGTTGCTGGATCTTTGTAGAATATTGACTAATTTTTAGGCAGACAAAATTATCTGTTCTCTACTCGGACAATTAATCCACAGATAAAAGGGGAAACCTAGTTAGTTTCTAGTAATATCTCCTAGTTCAGTCTCTTCTTCTGTGGATTTTATATGGCATTTGCAACCAACTTTAAGGTGCATTACTGCAGCCAACTGGACTGGTGTCATGTTTTGTCATTGATTATCATGTCTTGTCTCTGTGCTTCCCTTCTATTCGTTTCCCTCTGCTGGTCTTATTAGGTTCTTTCCCTCTTTCTATCCCTCTCTCTCCCCCTCCCTCCCTCTCTCGCTCTCTCTCTCTATCGTTCCGTTCCTGCTCCCAGCTGTTCCTCATTCTCCTAACTACCTCATTTACTCTTTTCACACCTGTCCCCTATTTTGCCCTCTGATTAGAGTCCCTATTTCTCCCTCTGTTTTCCGCTTCTGTCCTTGTCGGATCCTTGTTTGATGTTCGCTGTTCTGTGTCCTTGTTCCGCCCTGTCGTGTTTTACCTTCTTCAGATGCTGCGTGTGAGCAGGTGTCAATGTCAGCTACGGCCGGTGCCTTCCCGAAGCGACCTGCAGTCTGTGGTCGCGCCTCCAGTCATTCCTCTCTACTGACGAGTGGATTTCAGTTTTCCTGTTTTTGCATTTGCCTAGATAATATCCAGGATTATCGCTTTTGTTTAAGACTGGAATAAAGACTCTGTTTCCGTTAAGTCGCTTTTGGGTCCTCATTCACCTGCATAACAGAAGGATCCGACCAAGAATGGACCCAGCGACTACGGATTCTCGCAGCACTGCCGTCGAGATCCAGGGAGCAATGCTCGGCAGACACGAGCAGGAATTGTCTGCTGCTCGTCATGCCATTGAGACCCTGGCCGCTCAGGTTTCCGCCCTCTCAGGACAGTTTCAGAGTCTTCGTCTCGTGCCACCAGCTACTTCCTGGTCTTCCGAGTCTCCGGAACCTAGGGTTAATAACCCACCATGTTACTCTGGGCAGCCCACTGAGTGCCGCTCCTTTCTCACCCAGTGTGATATTGTGTTCTCTCTCCAACCCAACACATACTCAAGAGAGAGAGCTCGGATCGCTTACGTCATTTCACTCCTTACTGGTCGGGCTCGGGAGTGGGGCACAGCTATCTGGGAGGCAAGGGCTGAGTGTTCTAACAATTATCTGAACTTTAAAGAGGAGATGATACGGGTTTTTGATCGTTCAGTTTTTGGTAAGGAGGCTTCCAGGGCCCTGGCTTCCCTATGTCAAGGTGATCGATCCATAACGGATTACTCTATAGAGTTTCGCACTCTTGCTGCATCCAGTGACTGGAACGAGCCGGCGTTGCTCGCTCGTTTTCTGGAGGGACTCCACGCTGAGGTTAAAGATGAGATTCTCTCCCGGGAGGTTCCTTCCAGCGTGGACTCTTTGATTGCACTCGCCATCCGCATAGAACGACGGGTAGATCTTCGTCACCGAGCTCGTGGAAGAGAGCTCGCGTTAACGGTGTTCCCCCTCTCCGCATCTCAACCATCTCCTCCCTCCGGCTCAGAGACTGAGCCCATGCAGCTGGGAGGTATTCGCATCTCGACTAAGGAGAGGGAACGGAGGATCACCAACCGCCTTTGCCTCTATTGCGGTTCTGCAGGACATTTTGTCATTTCATGTCCAGTAAAAGCCAGAGCTCATCAGTAAGCGGAGGGCTACTGGTGAGCGCTACTACTCAGGTCTCTCCATCAAGATCCTGTACTACCTTGTCGGTCCATCTACGCTGGACCGGTTCGGCTGCTTCCTGCAGTGCCTTGATAGACTCTGGGGCTGAGGGTTGTTTTATGGACGAAGCATGGGCTCGGAAACATGACATTCCTCTCAGACAGTTAGGGAAGCCCACGCCCATGTTCACCTTAGATGGTAGTCTTCTCCCCAGTATCAGATGTGAGACACTACCTTTAACCCTCACAGTATCTGGTAACCACAGTGAGACCATTTCCTTTTTGATTTTTCGTTCACCTTTTACACCTGTTGTTTTGGGTCATCCCTGGCTAGTATGTCATAATCCTTCTATTAATTGGTCTAGTAATTCTATCCTATCCTGGAACGTTTCTTGTCATGTGAAGTGTTTAATGTCTGCTATCCCTCCTGTTTCTTCTGTCCCCTCTTCTCAGGAGGAACCTGGTGATTTGACAGGAGTGCCGGAGGAATATCATGATCTGCGCACGGTCTTCAGTCGGTCCAGAGCCAACTCCCTTCCTCCTCACCGGTCGTATGATTGTTGTATTGATCTCCTTCCGGGGACCACTCCCCCTCGGGGTAGACTATACTCTCTGTCGGCTCCCGAACGTAAGGCTCTCGAGGATTATTTGTCTGTTTCTCTCGACGCCGGTACCGTGGTGCCTTCTTCCTCTCCCGCCGGAGCGGGGTTTTTTTGTTAAGAAGAAGGACGGTACTCTGCGCCCCTGCGTGGATTATCGAGGGCTGAATGACATAACGGTTAAGAATCGTTATCCGCTTCCCCTTATGTCGTCAGCCTTCGAAATTCTGCAGGGAGCCAGGTTCTTTACTAAGTTGGACCTTCGTAACGCTTACCATCTCGTGCGCATCAGAGAGGGGGACGAGTGGAAAACGGCGTTTAACACTCCGTTAGGGCATTTTGAATACCGGGTTCTGCCGTTCGGTCTCGCTAATGCTCCAGCTGTCTTTCAGGCATTAGTTAATGATGTACTGAGAGACATGCTGAACATCTTTGTTTTCGTCTACCTTGACGATATCCTGATTTTTTCACCCTCACTCGAGATTCATGTTCAGCACGTTCGACGTGTACTCCAGCGCCTTTTAGAGAATTGTCTCTACGTGAAGGCTGAGAAGTGCGCCTTTCATGTCTCCTCTGTCACATTTCTCGGTTCTGTTATTTCCGCTGAAGGCATTCAGATGGATCCCGCTAAGGTCCAGGCTGTCAGTGATTGGCCCGTTCCAAAGTCACGTGTCGAGTTGCAGCGCTTTCTAGGTTTCGCTAATTTCTATCGGCGTTTCATTCGTAATTTCGGTCAAGTTGCTGCCCCTCTCACAGCTCTTTACTTCTGTCAAGACGTGCTTTAAGTGGTCCGGTTCCGCCCAGGGAGCTTTTGATCTCCCCAAGAAGCGTTTTACATCCGCTCCTATCCTTGTTACTCCTGACGTCACTAAACAATTCATTGTCGAGGTTGACGCTTCAGAGGTGGGCGTGGGAGCCATTCTATCCCAGCGCTTCCATTCTGACGATAAGGTCCATCCTTGCGCTTATTTTTCTCATCGCCTGTCGCCATCGGAACGCAACTATGATGTGGGTAACTGCGAACTGCTCGCCATCCGCTTAGCCCTAGGCGAATGGCGACAGTGGTTGGAGGGGGCGACCGTTCCTTTTGTCGTTTGGACTGACCATAAGAACCTTGAGTACATCCGTTCTGCCAAACGACTTAATGCACGTCAAGCTCGTTGGGCGTTGTTTTTCCCTCGTTTCGAGTTCGTGATTTCTTATCGCCCGGGTAATAAGAACACCAAGCCTGATGCCTTATCCCGTCTCTTTAGTTCTTCTGTGGCTTCTACCGACCCCGAGGGGATTCTCCCTGAAGGGCGTGTTGTCGGGTTGACTGTCTGGGGAATTGAGAGACAGGTAAAGCAAGCACTCACTCACACTGCGTCGCCGCGCGCTTGTCCTAGTAACCTTCTTTTCGTTCCTGTCTCTACTCGTCTGGCTGTTCTTCAGTGGGCTCACTCTGCCAAGTTAGCTGGCCACCCCGGCGTTCGGGGTACGCTTGCTTCTATTCGCCAGCGGTTTTGGTGGCCTACTCAGGAGCGTGACACGCGCCGTTTCGTGGCTGCTTGTTCGGACTGCGCGCAGACTAAGTCAGGTAACTCTCCTCCTGCCGGTCGTCTCAGACCGCTTCCCATTCCTTCTCGACCATGGTCTCACATCGCCTTAGACTTTATTACCGGTCTGCCTTCGTCTGCGGGGAAGACTGTGATTCTTACGGTTGTCGATAGGTTCTCTAAGGCGGCACATTTCATTCCCCTCGCTAAGCTTCCTTCCGCTAAGGAGACGGCACAAATCATCATTGAGAATGTGTTCAGAATTCATGGCCTCCCGTTAGACGCCGTTTCAGACAGAGGCCCGCAATTCACGTCACAGTTTTGGAGGGAGTTCTGTCGTTTGATTGGTGCTTCCGTCAGTCTCTCTTCCAGTTTTCATCCCCAGTCTAACGGTCAAGCAGAAAGGGCCAATCAGACGATTGGTCGCATATTACGCAGCCTTTCTTTTCGAAACCCTGCGTCTTGGGCAGAACAGCTCCCCTGGGCAGAATACGCTCACAACTCGCTTCCTTCGTCTGGTACCGGGCTATCTCCGTTTCAGAGTAATCTTGGGTACCAGCCTCCTCTGTTCTCGTCCCAGCTCGTCGAGTCCAGCGTTCCCTCCGCTCAGGCTTTTGTCCAACGTTGTGAGCGCACCTGGAGGAGGGTCAGGTCTGCACTTTGCCGTTACAGGGCGCAGACTGTGAGAGCCGCCAATAAACGTAGGATTAAGAGTCCTAGGTATTGTCGCGGTCAGAGAGTGTGGCTTTCCACTCGTAACCTTCCCCTTACGACAGCTTCTCGCAAGTTGACTCCGCGGTTCATTGGTCCGTTCCGTGTCTCTCAGGACGTCAATCCTGTCGCTGTGCGACTGCTTCTTCCGCGACATCTTCGTCGCGTCCACCCTGTCTTCCATGTCTCCTGTGTCAAGCCTTTTCTTCGCGCCCCGTTCGTCTCCCCCCCCTGTCCTTGTCGAGGGCGCACCTATTTACAAGGTACGGAAGATCATGGACATGCGTTCTCGGGGACGTGGTCACCAGTACTTAGTGGATTGGGAGGGTTACGGTCCTGAGGAGAGGAGTTGGGTTCCATCTCGGGACGTGCTGGACCGTTCGTTGATTGATGATTTCCTCTGTTGCCGCCAGGGTTCCTCCTCGAGTGCGCCAGGAGGCGCTCGGTGAGTGGGGGGGTACTGTCATGTTTTGTCATTGATTATCATGTCTTGTCTCTGTGCTTCCCTTCTATTCGTTTCCCTCTGCTGGTCTTATTAGGTTCTTTCCCTCTTTCTATCCCTCTCTCTCCCCCTCCCTCCCTCTCTCGCTCTCTCTCTCTCTATCGTTCCGTTCCTGCTCCCAGCTGTTCCTCATTCTCCTAACTACCTCATTTACTCTTTTCACACCTGTCCCCTATTTTGCCCTCTGATTAGAGTCCCTATTTCTCCCTCTGTTTTCCGCTTCTGTCCTTGTCGGATCCTTGTTTGATGTTCGCTGTTCTGTGTCCTTGTTCCGCCCTGTCGTGTTTTACCTTCTTCAGATGCTGCGTGTGAGCAGGTGTCAATGTCAGCTACGGCCGGTGCCTTCCCGAAGCGACCTGCAGTCTGTGGTCGCGCCTCCAGTCATTCCTCTCTACTGACGAGTGGATTTCAGTTTTCCTGTTTTTGCATTTGCCTAGATAATATCCAGGATTATCGCTTTTGTTTAAGACTGGAATAAAGACTCTGTTTCCGTTAAGTCGCTTTTGGGTCCTCATTCACCTGCATAACAACTGGAGTGTGGGACCTCGATCGTCTTTCAATCACCCACGTGGGTATATGCTCCTAAAAACCAATGAGGAGATCGGAGTGAGGATGTCGGTTGCCCTGTCTGCTACTCAAAGACCGAGCAACATTAACCAGGCGCGCAAAGGATTATGGTAATTCGTTGGAAACTACAACTCCCTACTACATTGCACAGTTCAGGCTTGATCTGATTTATCTATGCAGAAACTGCGCATCGAGCTCACAATTTTTTAATTTTTTTATGGAATTTAAATCATTTTTTAAATAACGGATGTCCGGTCAATTAGTTGTTAAAAAAACAATACAAAAAACACATTTTGGTTACTATTTTGCGCCTGCTGAGTTAGGCTTCGTTTAACATTAGATTCATACTTCATCCTTCAAGCTGTCTAAGTAGACTATACTAACCAGAGCCCTTCAACGTTACTGCAATAGAAGTCTCTTCCCGGCAGTTAACCACCTGACTGACAGTGGCGTGTATTGATGGATGGCTTCCCCCCAAATAATCCCAAGAATGTGATCTGTGATTCATAATTTTCCTCCAATTTGCAAAAGGCTGAATGTATCTCACCGGAGAAAGCATTTTAGCGAGTGAAACAGCGCCCCTCGGTTTCTGTATGTGAAGCACATCTATCTGATGCTGTCTGGTTAAAACTTTGATTATATTGTTGCTGCCCGTAGCATTGAATACAAGGGAAGCCAGCAAGCATTTGGCCTCCCTTGATAAAAAATAAAATGAAAAAAATTGCCGATCAGCTTTTAGCTAATCTGAGTGAGCTCAATTGTGAATGGTTCTGGCACACCAAATAGAAGTGTCAATGGAAGCCAGTTTGGATTTGACCCCAATCACAAGCCAAACGTAATTTACAAAAACATGAATTGCTGCATCTTGATGTGATGTTGTCTTCCCGATGGCTAGCTAGCTAGCTAAAGTTGTCCCTTTTCTACATTAGCCATGGATGGAGATAAGGATTTGGACTTGTGTTTTTACTTAATTCTCCGTACTGGCCAATGATTATAACGGCGATTCTGATCCAACCATGAATTCATACATTGTACCCCTGGCCTGAGTGGAAGTTCAACATATGTTAACGATCTAGCCTGGCATTGTACATTATCATAGACCGTTTAGACAAAATTAAACAAGAGGATGGCAATGGCATTTCTCTACAAGAAGGGCAAGTCAACATATTTTTCTACTTGCAAGTTTGGTGGGTCCAAACTTCTTCCATTTAAGAATGATGGAGGCCACTTTGTTCTTGGGAACCTTCAATGCTGCAGAAATGTGTTGGTACCCATCCCCAGATCTGTGCCTCGATAAAATCTTGTCTCGGAGCTCTACAGACAATTCCTTCGACCTCGTGGCTTTATTTTTGCTCTGACATGCACTGTCAACTGTGGGATGTTATTTAGACAGGTGTATGCCTTTCCAAATAATTTCCAATCAGTTGAATTTACCACAGGTTTACTCCAATCAAGTTGTAGAAACATCTCAAGAATGATCAATGGAAACAGGATGCACAGAGCACAATTTCGAGTCTCATAGCAAAGGGTCTGAATACTTATGTAAATGAGGTATTCCTGCAATCATTTCTAAAAAACCTGTTTTAGCTTTGTCATTATGGGGTGTTGTGTGTAGATTGCTGAGGAATTTTATGTATTTAAACTATTTTAGAATAAGGCTGTAACGTGATGAGGAAAGAGTCAACGGGCCTGAATACTTTCTGAAAGCACTGTATATATCACAGTGTCAAGGGATATGAACTAACAGGTTATAGAGCAAACAATGCAATAATCACAACACATAGGTTGTAATTGGGGCTGTTACGGTGACCATATTACCGCTAAACTGCAGATCACGAGTCATGACGGCAGTCAAATTCCATGTGACCGTTTAGTCACGGTAATTAGGCTTCTGTAAGCTCTGATACTGCTGATGGTCATTATTAGCCTACCAACCTTGCTAACTGCCTGGTACTCAGCACTCTATTGTCCCTCTAATCACTCTGACATCAATGCAATCAAACACTTCATGAAAGCCCATGAGCTCATATTGCTCAACATTTCTATAGGCTATGCAATTGTGTGAGAAAACAGAGCGATGGACTCTATGAACTTCTTCGGGATTGGTGTCCTGTCCACGGGACGATTGAGCTAGGCTAATGCGAATAGCATGAGGTTATAAGTAACAAGACAATTTCCCAGGACATAGACATATCTGATATTGTCAGAAAGCTTAAATTCTTGTTAATCTAACTGCACTGTCTAATTTACAGTCAGCTATTACAGTGAAATAATACCATGCTATTGCTTGAAGAGAGTGCACAATTTTGAACATGAAAAGTTATGAGTAAACAAATTAGGCACATTTGGCCTTTTTTTTACATTCCAAAGATTATGATACAAAAAAAATACAAAAGAACAGTTGTTTTTCTCTTTGTATTATCTTTAACCAGATCTATTGTGTTATATTCTCCTACATTCCTTTCACATATTCACAAACTTTAAAGTGTTTCCTTTTCAAATGGTACCAAGAATATGCATATCCTTGATTCTGGGCCTAAGCTACAGGCAGTTAGACTTGAGAATGTCATTTTAGGCGAAAAAAAAAAAAAAAGGGGCGGATGCTTATTAAAAAAATGAGGATCCCATCAGCTTTCTATAGGCTAGAACTACTATATTTATTTATCAATTTCCCTAATATTAACGACATTGCTTCTCTTTAAAACAGGAGTATAACCTACCTGGCTGGCATGAAAATGAACCACGGGAAAAGTGTCCTCCGTTCGCTATTTAATTACATAGATTACGTATTTTTTTACACTGCCCAGTTCGAGACGGTGCGTGATAATGTTCCCTTCGAAATAAAAACAATTTTCACGCGTATATTATTTAGTATATGTAAAGACAAGATTAAATCAAGAAGTGTGTGTGATGGGTGACATTATTAGCCTATCACTGGTGAATGATATATTTTCACTTGTGAATGATGCTCAATGGCAAGAAACACGCATGCATTTTTTAAAACATTTTCAAATCATAGTTGCTCACCTCATGTGCACCCATAGGCCTATATGTTATGACAAGGTTTGAAACACAACTAAAGTGGCCAAATAACTTCTGAAAGTGAACCGCATTAATCTGCTTTACATGGGTGTAGAGCTTAATTGGCATACATACACAGCACGTTTTATGTTTCGGGCAGATAAAAAAATGCACCTTTATAATAAAAGCATTACATGCATAATTGCATTTGTGGTCACTTTTGAGAATGGTGTTTTCCTGCTAATGGAACGTTCACACAGGAGTAATATCATTTTGTGAATGTATTTACATTTTTAAATGTATTTATCAGAGGTGCTGCAGCACCCTACCTCCCCTTATGCCATGATTGCTTTCCAACCCCAATGCAGCTCAGTGTAAACAAGCATAACGGTAGGGTCAAAATCTTCTGGCAATGCTGACACATTGGCTGTGAATCATAATCTCGGATTGGCTATGTTCAACCGTGTATTTACTGTTGGCTTCTATAACTGTATGGTGACAAGTGTTGGGGAGGTAGTGAACTACATGTAGTTCAACTAGTAATTTAACTACATTTTTCAGTAGCTTGGTGGTAGTTCAACTAAATTAAAATCTAGGTAGTGTTTTGGGTGCTTGATTGCAAATAATGTAGAGGGAGTCGAAAAGAGAACAAACCGAACATGTTATGCAGGTGAATGAGGACCCAAAAGCGACTTGGCGAAAACAGAGTTTTTAATCCAGTAAAGATACTTTACAAAACAAAAGGCAAAATACTACTCGTAAAGACGAGAACAGACTGGAGACTTGATCAAGAACTGCAGGTTGCCTCAGGAAGGCACTTGAACCTAGCAGACTCAGACACCTGCTCACCACGCAGCATCTGAGGGAAACACGACACGACAGGGCAATACATAGACACAGCACGGTGAATTATAGACAAGGATCCGACAGGACAGGAACGGAAAACAAGGGAAGAAATAGGGACTCTAATCAGGGGAAAAGATAAGGAACAGGTGTGGGAAGACTAAATGATTGATTAGGGGAATAGGAACAGCTGGGAGCAGGAACAGAACGATAGAGAGAAGAGAGAGAGGAAGGGAGAGAGAAAAAGGGGAACGAACCTAAAAAGACCAGCAGGGGGAAAACGAACAGAAGGAAAAGCAAAATGACAAGATGATATAAGACAAAACATGACAGTACCCCCCCACTCACCGAGCGCCTCCTGGCGCTCTCGAGGAGGAACACTGGCGGCAACGGAGGAAATCATAGATCAAACGGTCCAGCACGTCCCGAGAAAGAACCCAACTCCTCTCCTCAGGACCGTAACGAAAAACGATAAAAAGGGAAACTAGGGTACTACTCTAAAAAAAAAATGAGACACGGGTAGAGAACTGAAAACTTTAGAGCAAACAGGACCAAACAGGCCAGGAGAGTAACAACTAGGGACAGACTGAGACACAGCAAGGGCAGGAACAAGAACAGGAGAGATGCGATGGCAGGGAACAGACTGAGACCCAGCAAGACCAGGAGCAGAAGCAGAAAAATACGCACAAGGGTGGACCCCATCGTCAGTATCGGAGCGCTGGGACAGAATGGCTCCCACGCCCACCCCCGACGCGTCAACCTCAACAATAAACTGTTTAGTGACGTCAGGTGCAACAAGGATAGGAGCGGATGCAAAACGCTTCTTAAAGAGATCAGAACAACAATCATACGACCGGTGAGGAGGAAGGGAGTTGGTTCTGGACCGACTGAAGACCGTGCGCAGACCATGATATTCCTCCGGCACTCCTGTCAAATCACCAGGTTCCTCCTGAGAAGAGGGGACAGAACAAACAGGAGAAATAGCAGACATTAAACACACTTCACATGACAAGAAACGTTCCAGGAAAGGATAGAATTACTAGACCAATCAAAAGAAGGATTATGACACACTAGCCAGGGATGACCCAAAACAACAGGTGTAAAAGGTGAACAAAAAAATCAAAAAAGAAATGGTCTCACTATGGTTACCAGATACAGTGAGGGTTAAAGGTAGTGTTTCATATAATATACTGGGGAGAGGACTACCATCCAAGGCAAACATGACCGTGGGCTCCCCTAACTGTCTGAGAGGAATGTCATGTTCCCGCGCCCAGGCTTCGTCCATAAAACAGCCCTCTGCCCCAGAGTCTATTAATGCACTGCAGGAAGCTGCCGATCCGGTCCAGCGTAGATGGACCGGTAAAGTAGTACATGTACTTGACGGAGAGGACCGTCTAGTAGCGCTTATCAGTCGCCCTCCGCTTACTGATGAGCTCTGGCCTTTAACTGGACATGAAATGACAAAATGACCAGCGGAACCGCAATAGAGACAGAGGCGGTTGGTGATTCTCCGTTCCCTCTCCTTAGTCGAGATGCGAATACCCCCAGCTGCATGGGCTCAACACCTGAGTCAGTGGGGAAAGACGGTAGTGTCGGAGAGAGGGGAGACACAGTTAACGCGAGCTCTCTTCTATGAGCTCGGTGACGAAGATCTACCCGTCGTTCAATGCGAATAGCGAGTTCAATCAAAGAATCCACGCTGGATGGAACCTCCCGAGAGAGAATCTCATCCTTAACCTTAGCGTGGAGTCCCTCCAGAAAACGAGCGAGCAACGCCTGCTCGTTCCAGTTACTGGAGGCAGCAAGAGTGCGAAACTCTATAGAGTAATCCGTTATGGATCGATTACCTTGACATAAGGAAGACAGGGACCAGGAAGCTTCTTTCCCAAAAACTGAGCGATCAAAAACCCTTATCATCTCCTCTTTAAAGTTCAGATAATTGTTAGTACACTCAGCGCTTGCCTCCCAGATAGCTGTGCCCCACTGCCGAGCCCGACCAGTAAGGAGTGATATGACGTAGGCAATCCAAGCTCTCTCTCTTGAGTATGTGTTGGGTTGGAGAGAGAACACGATATCACACTGGGTGAGAAAGGAGCGGCACTCAGTGGGCTGCCCAGAATAACATGGTGGGTTATTAACCCTAGGTTCCGGAGGCTCGGAAGAACCGGAAGTAGCTGGTGACACGAGACGAAGACTCTGATACTGTCCTGAGAGGTCGGAGACCTGAGCGGCCAGGGTCTCAACGGCATGCCGAGCAGCAGACAATTCCTGCTCGTGTCTGCCGAGCATCGCTCCCTGGAACTCGAGAGTAGAGTAGAGAGAATCCATAGTCGCTGGGTCCATTCTTGGTCGGATCCTTCTGTTATGCAGGTGAATGAGGACCCAAAAGCGACTTGGCGAAAACAGAGTTTTTAATCCAGTAAAGATACTTTACAAAACAAAAGGCAAAATACTACTCGTAAAGACGAGAACAGACTGGAGACTTGATCAAGAACTGCAGGTTGCCTCGGGAAGGCACTTGAACCTAGCAGACTCAGACACCTGCTCACCACGCAGCATCTGAGGGAAACACGACACGACAGGGCAATACATAGACACAGCACGGTGAATTATAGACAAGGATCCGACAGGACAGGAACGGAAAACAAGGGAAGAAATAGGGACTCTAATCAGTGGAAAAGATAAGGAACAGGTGTGGGAAGACTAAATGATTGATTAGGGGAATAGGAACAGCTGGGAGCAGGAACGGAACGATAGAGAGAAGAGAGAGAGGAAGGGAGAGAGAAAAAGGGGAACGAACCTAAAAAGACCAGCAGGGGGAAAACGAACAGAAGGAAAAGCAAAATGACAAGATGATATAAGACAAAACATGACAGAACAAGCCTGTTGTATAAAACACCTGTCTACGGATTACATCTTCAAACTAAGGGCAACCACATGGCATCCATGACAGAGAGAGAGAGGAGCGTTCATCCATGTATATGGGTAAAAGAGTCTGGCTAGCTACCTTTTCAGGTATTATACATTTCACATTTTGTCAGAAGTCCTTTTCATTGCAAGTTAACGTGTACAGTTAGCTAGTTAGCTAACATTTGCTGGCTGGCTCTCTAGCTAATGTTACATGTATGATCTGTGTAGTAATATTATTTGTATCTCAGAACCATTTGCATTGCTAGTTATAGCCTAATGTTAGCTAGCTAACATTGAACCCATCTAGTTGGTTAGCCTTAGCTACCAGCAGGTTCATGCAGGCTACTAACATTATGAGTTGGGATTATGGTTCATTGTTTAGCTAGCTAGCTTCATGTCTAAACAAAAGACTCCACTATGCAAGTAACCATTTCACTGTACCGTTTACACCTTCTGTATCCTGTGCATGTGACAAATAAACATAACTTTTATTTGATATAGTGTGTGTGTACCAGAGACGGTAATGTGAAGAACAACATGACCTGCACCAAAGTCAAATTAGGATATAACGTTAGGCCATCGAAACAGTGTCCAAGTTCTAAAATTCTCAGGTAGAAAGCCCTGCTTTTATTTAATCACACTTACGACCATAAGCTATTTTCTGTAGTTAGCTCACCCGTAACTTGTAAAAAGTTATCTTGTTGTGAGTTTATTTTCCTGTAATAATGAATACAAATTAGCTAAAGTTAAGACATTGTCAGCTGTATGGTATGGTCATTATTTGAACTGGCTAGCCAGCTAACTTAACGTTCGCTAGCTAGCAAACAAGCTAGAAACTAATCAAAACATTGGTTAGAAAGTTGCTTTTAGTTGCCTGGTTTGCTAGATTGATATATACTAAATTCATTTTTAAATGGTTCGGTTTATTGGTGTTAAAATACACCAGTTATGCTATTTTGGACAACCAGGCTGCTGATGTCATGCATCCTGTCATTTTGTGTTTATACTTTTTCATAACATTAACGGCAAGTTTGATGTCGAGCAACAATAGAATGTTCATGATGTCACCACGACAAGTGTCTGTAGACATATAGAAGTAGTATAAACCAGTCTTTAGTCTTGAAATCTTTGGTTGTTTAGTACACTACCATACCCACTCTGAATAGCACATTGCCTCAAATGTAAATCCTTAAGGAGATGGATGGGGCTAAGGCTTAAGATGGTGTGAACGATGCTGAATGGGTGTAGACTAAGAAGAGCTCTCCAGGAGGTGTACCAAAACAAGGTTCATTTTCTCAAAAGTGGGGTTACAAGTTTCAAAGCAGAATTACTTTCCCCTTGTTCCTCAACTGTCGTGCATGATATACCATTTTCTAGCTCTGTCTATACTTTTATCCAATGTAAAAAACAGAATTTTATGTATAAGACCGAATCGAGCCAGTTGGTCACATATTTTTCACTAAATGGTGTTGATGTAGTGAACTACTTTTTCGAAGTAACTTTTAACTAATCTATCTTTTTCATTGGGGTAGTTTATTGTATCTTAACTTCTTTCGTTGTGAAGTAATTGGTAGCCTGGTACAATATATTTTAGGAGTAGCTTCCCCAACACTGAAGGTGAGTCTCTCTCTCTCTCTCTCTCTCTCTCTCTCTCTCTCTCTCTCTCTCTCTCTCATAGGCGATGGATTGGATCTGTAAGTCAGTATCTTTCATGAGCAGTATCTGTGACGAGGGGCCTGGAGCTGATCTACTGGCACTGGAAAACACCTCAGACGGGACAAAGAGTGATTACTAAGAAGACAGGACATCACACGTGTTTAGTAATATCAGAATCACCTTTATTCGCCCAATAAATGTCCAATAAAATAACATCAAATTGATAAGAAATACAGTGTAGACATTGTTAATGTTGTTAATGACTATTGTAGCTGTAAATGGCAGATTTCTTTATGGAATATCTATATAGGTGTACAGAGGCCCATTATCAGAAACCATCACTCCTGTGTTCCAATGACATGTTGTGTTAGCTAATCCATGTTTATCATTTTAAAAGGTTAATTGATCATTAGAAAATCTTGCTCAGTTGTGCCGCGGGACCTCCTAACTCCTCTTTCTATTCTGGTTAGAGCCCGTTTGCGCTGTTCTGATTTTGATTTGTAAAGTACAATGTAGGCATACTGACATTTACAGCAGTAAACTTAACACAAACACATCCATCCATTTGTGTTGTTGTATCTACACTCAAGCTGGGCGATGTTTGTGTATTGTCCATATGTAGCCTACACCTGTAAGGTGATCTAACAGCAGACACAAGGAGAGATGAGACAAAACTAGCCAGTTATAGAGTATTTTGCTGTAGGACAGCTGAGCTGACTGAATACCACGACATTCAACTTAGTAGTAGTTGATATCATTCCCAAGTAACATGTATTTACATGTCATAATGAAACGTTGAAACTAAGTTGCAAGCTACTTTCGTAGCAAGGTGTTGTAGAACAAGTTTCATTTGAAACACATTCCAGACACTGGCTCTTGCTATCTTGCCATAACTGATTTGACAGAGAAATATCAGCTAGATAGGACAGTCAGCTGCAGCTATCACCAAGCTTTGCTAGCTAGCTGCCGTCAGCTTGGCTAAACACAAGGTCGCACGCTTTAGCCTCCACAAAGAACTGAATTAGGGAGAAGTCCTCAACTTAAAACTTTGTTTTCTCTCCATAGCAAAGATAACTTAGTTTGCCTCGCCATACTCACTACTGCACTTGTTTGTTGTGATTGAATGGCAAAGACACACCCAAGAAACACCCACATCAAACCACACCCCCAAACAACTCTTGTTTGCCTCCAGTCATGGGCCAAATCTGGAAGTGTAGTTCTCCTTTAAAGGAGGCTATCCCTCATTTTGACGTGTAACTATTTTAGCAGTTACCTACACTGTTTTTTGATATCCCAAGACATATCCCACATATTAAGATACTTTATAGGAAAATCATGTTATGCCATTTTCCCATAGGATCCCATTCAATTTGTAAAAATGCATCGGAAATACCTTATAACCCCACATATCCAAGTCCTAATATACCAATATTACCTAGACCTTTATTTATAAGTCACATGTATTGTTATTTTTTAAATACAAGCACATAATTACAGTACTTATACAGTACTTCTTCATTAAGATCAGTGACTTTATTATTATGCAAGTCATTTGGGATCAGTCTTGGGATTAGTTACTTGAAAAAGTAAAATATTACGTATTACCTGTTACATTTAACAGAAGTAACATGTTACTTTACAATATTACTTTGTCTGGAAAGTAATGCGTTTTATTTAAGCAATAAGGCCCGAGGAGGTGTGGTGTACCGCCAATATACCACAGCTAAGGGCTGTTCTGGCCTGGATACTGGTTACCACCGTATTTTTTTTTCATATCCGTGGTACACCGCAGATTTCAGACGATCAGCATTCAGGTCTCAACCACCCAGTTTATTATATCCGTTATATTACTTTGCATTACTTTCATGAAAAAAAATCTAAAAATCACAACGTTTGTTTGACAGTCAGAGCGAGCAACGCGAGCCGCATGCGCTCTACCAACGATAGTCTACTTACTAACGCAGGTTTGATCACGAGTTTCTCCTTTCATCTGTGACGCTGCTTTCCTGTGCTAGTCTACAAGTGCTGCACTATCATATGGGCTGCTTAAGTAGCCATAGAACTAACTACATGAGAAAACAGTTGGATGGGAGACCATAGCTGTAGATAGATACATTCTCCAGTAACAGGTGCTGCCCAGCCGATTGTTTTTGTTGTTGTCCGAGAGTGGATATAACATTGAAGAACTGACGTTGTTTGAATGGTAGACATTCAACATATTTTATTCAAGGTTTGTCTATGTTGAAATGTAGTTACCATGATGACATAATCCTGTGGTCCCAATTTCATTCTCAAAACCGCAGCTGATTACTTTTTCAAATACAACGTTGCATTGAAACAATGTTGATTCAACGAATGCAAGGAGAGCGTTCATAAATGTAATACACTTCTGAAAATATATATCAACAAAGGTAAAAGCGGGAGTAGCTAGTTATACTGAACATGCAACATGCAACAATTTCATTGATATTACCGAGTTACAATTCATATGAGGAAATCAGTCAATAAATTAATTGGGCCCTAATCTATAGATTTCACATGACTGGGAATTCAGATATGCATCTGTTGGTCACAGATACAGGCCTCCAATGGGCATCAGGATCTCGTCACGGTATTTTTGTGCATTCAAGTTGACGTAAATAAAATGCAATTGTGTTCGTTCCCTGTAGCTTATGCCTGCCCGTACGTACCATAACAGGACCGCCACCATAGGGCACGACCGCCACCATAGGGCACAAACCGCTCACCCACACGACGCCATTCACGTGGACTCCGGTTGTGAGGCCGGTTGGATGTACTGTTAAATTCTCTAAAACATCATTATGGTAGAGAAATGAACATTATATTCTCTGGCAACAGCTCTGGTGCACATTCCTGCAGTCAGCACGCCAATTGCACGCTCCCTCAAAACTTGAGACACCTGTGGCATTGTGTTGTGTGATAAAAATCAGCATTTTAGAGTGGCCTTTTATTGTCTCAAGCACAAGGCGTACCTGTGTAATTTATTATAATGTTAACTATTATTTAACTAGGCAAGTCAGTTAAGAACAAATTCTTATTTACAATGACAGCCTACCCCGACCAAACCTGGACAACGCTGGGCCAATTGTGAATTATCTTGGCAAAGGAGAAATGCTCACTAACAGGGATGTTAACACATTTGTGCACACAATTTGAGAGAAATATTATTTTTGTGCGTATGGAATATTTCTGAGATCTTTAATTTCAGCTCATTCAAAAATGGGACCAACACTTTACATGTTGCGTTCATATTTATGTTCAGTGTACATGCTAAATTCCATAGTAAGGAGAGAGACCTGTACCAGACAGTTGAACAACTTTCTTTAACTTTCAATCAATCAAATCCTTTTGTGCTTCTCTGAAGTGACCAATCATACTTTATAGCCATGATCGTAATAGAAAAATAAGATTACGTCCCAAATGGCACCCTATTCCCTACATGGTTCACTACTTTTGTGTGTGCGCGTGCGCGTGTGTATATATATATATATATATATATATATATATGCACTATATAGGGAATAGGGTGCCATTTGGGATGCAAAATAAAACAAGTATTATCTATCTTTAATCAGAAATGATCTCCATAGAGCAGTGGGGATTGGAAGCTGTGGAAGTCTATACTGGATGGGGAGCGGGGGGGGCGGGGGGTCTGAGGCGCAGTCCCAAACTCCAGGTTGTTGAGGTTCCCCTGGCTCCGCGAGCGAGAGAGGAGCAGAGAGGGTAGGTTGGTGTAGCGTTGAGCCTTTCTTCCTCCTTTTGATGACCATTTACCACCTGAGAGGGGGAGGACCAAAAAGGCATGTTTCATCAGTATCGGCATGCCATGGTCTACAGAAAGCGAGAGGACACATGAAAGGACACATGCAACCCATTAATTACAACAGCTCTACACAAACTATACCAAACTACCCCATTAGTGGATGAGACGGCTGAAACAACACCACCTACTATGCCTACTACATGGATTGACTAACTGTTGTGGTGGATGTGGTGTTCCCTTTAGCTTCAAGAGGAAACCACAGGAAGGCCACACAGTAAAAGCACTTACATGACTGCGAGCCTGGTTTGTTGAACACATCAGCATTGCCACTCCAGTAATGGGCTGCAAGCTTGCCATGGTAGTCCCTGATGTTAGTTCTGGCATCTGATCAAATGGGGAAGAAGATATTTTCTGTATATCGATACTTAGACATACAGTGAGGCCCAAAAGTATTGGGACAGTGACAATTGTTTGCAGTTGTTTTGGGTCTGTACTCCAACACTTTGAAATTATACAATGACTATGAGGTTAAAGTGCAGACTGTCAGCTTTAATTTGAGGGTATTTTCCCCCGATATGGATGAACATCTCAAATTAAAGCTGACAGTGTGCACTTTAACCTCATAGATATTGTAGAATTTCAAATCCAAAGTGTTGGAATACAGAGCCGAAACAACACAAACGTGTCACTGCCCCAATACTTTTTGAGCTCACTGTGCAAGACACTAGATTTTGAACATATCTGACTTGCAAAGTCAGGAGATCATTATATATGGTCCCAATAATTCATTTATTTACATATAAATCCATTCATAACATGCAAAATAGCAAATAATATGATAGTGTATTCCCTAAATCCCTCACTCACACACACACACAGTAGCCTAGAAACTAGGCTAGAGGCAGTTCAGCTGGCTCATACTGTAGGCCAGCAGCACTAATGGTTTTGAGTCGTTTCTCAAACTGTCAGTGAGTGAACAGGAGTGAAGGACACAGGAGCGACTTGCTCCTCAGCTCCTGTATCTGACGTTTTTTTTAAAGAAGTACCTGTGGGGTGTCATTAAAACTCATCTCAACAGTGTGATGGGCGGGAGGTGGTGCGGTCTCTGGCTATTGGCCCCGTGTTTTCCCACAATGCTCATCACTGTTACACTCTTGTGTACAGAGGCTCTCAACTGGGAGGGGAGCCTCCACCACCAATACCTGAGAGCCCCATTAAGAAATAGCTTGTTGGCTAGCAGGAAGATGGGCTGAAAACTCCCCCTCCACTCTTCTTTTTACTTTCCTCTTTTACTCCCCCATTCCCTTCCACAATGGAGCGGCTGAGTGAGAGGGAGGGAGAGAGAGGCCCCCAGGGACTCTGGAGAAAGGCGGCAGGTAATTATCTGAGATAACATGCAGTGGAGGAGAGGGAATTGTGCTTTTGAGAGGAGGGCGGGCAGAGAGAGAGTGACTGAGAGAAAGGTCAGCAGCTCCTCTATTCTTTCTGAAGGCAAATCAACAGCCTGTAATACCTCTTCAGAATGAATGACACAGGATCCACCGATTTTAAAACGTCTCATTCTGTATTCAGGTTCTCTCCCTCTCGCTGCAGACGCACAGTTACCATCTGCCAGCCCTGCCAATCCAATCTGAATGAATAAGGGTGTGCGGTGTCTGCTTTGATTGCCATTTTGGGGCTGCTTGATGCAAAACAGCATTTAAACCTCTCATGACCATATGCAGATGAGGGGCAAGTCCCCCCTGTCCATGTAATCTTATTAATTGTGATCTAAAAGGCAAAACTGATCCTAAATCAGCTCTCTTACTCCGCGATGCTTAATACATACAGTCCTAGGGCACTGTAGATAAAAACAGGCCAAGGGTAAACAATATATCCATTGGTATAGTTTCAGAAAGGAATTCCAAAAAGTCAATCTATTGGATAATATAATATAAACATGAGAATTATGAAGATCATCCTGTCTGTGTAATTGATGCAATTTGCTGTTATTTGTTGATTGGACTGTGAATATGATACATTTACAATAGTTGGGTAAAAAAACTGTAAATTCAGCCAGAGTACTTATTTCCCCCACAAATGTACATGATACTGTAGATGTACATATCTGTGTAGACCAAGCAATTATAAAGCAGTTTAAATGAGGTAGAGGGCCCACAGAGGTTGTTTTCTCGCTCACACAGAGACAGTAATGGATGTGTAACTGACTCTGTTCATTACCGACAGTTTCCTCCTACTGACACTCCCTTGCAGCTCTGGTAAACAAGAGTTAGACAACTACTGCTGCGTGTCTGTCTGCAGAGACTCACCTATCTCTCTACAGTTCCTTCAGAAAGTATTCACACCCCTCGTCTTTTTCCACATTTTTGTTGTGTTACAAAGTGCGTTTAAAATGGATTTAATTTTTTTTTTTGTCAAAGACCTACTCAAAATACTAACATTTGTAAAAACAATTATGTCAAATAATATATCTTGATTAGATAAGTATTCAACCCTGAGTCAATATACATTATACATACTTTTTGTATGTCGATACCCCTTCAAATTAGTGGATTCAGCTATTTCAGCCACACCCGTTGCTGACAGGTGTATAAAACAAAGCACACAGTCATGCAGTCTACATTGACAAACACTGGCAGTAGAATTACCTTACTGAAGAGCTCAGTGATTTTCAACATGGCACCGTCATAGAATGCCACCTTTCCAACAACTTAGTTTGTCAAATGTCTGCCCTGCTAACCTGCCCTGGTCAACTGAAAGTGCTGTTATTGTGAAGTGGAAATGTCTAGGAGCAACAACGTCTCAGACACAAAGTGGTAGGCCACACAAGCTCAACAAATGCGATTGGCGAGGGCTGAAGCGTGTAAAAATCGCCTGTCCTCGGTTTCAACTCTCACTACTGAGTTCCAAACTGGCTCTGGAAGCAATGTCAGCACAAGAACTGTTCATCGGGAGCTTCAGACGCACACAAGCCTAAGATAACCATGTGCAATGCCAAGAGTTGGCTGGAGTGGTGTAAAGCTTGCCGCCATTGGACTCTGGAGTAATGGAAACACGTTCTCTGGAGTGATCTGGCAGTCAGACGGACCAATCTGGATTTGACGGATGACAGGAAAACACTACCTGCCCCAATGCATAGTGACAACTGTAAAGTTTGATGGAGGAGGTATAGTGGTCTGGGACTGTTTTTCATGGTTCTGGCTAGACCCCTAAGTTCCAGTGAAGGGAAATCTTACACTACATCATACAATTACATTCTAGACAATTCTGTGCTTCCAACTTTGTGACAACAGTTTGGGGAAAGCCCTTTCCTGTTTCAGCTTGACAATGCCCCCGTACACAAAGCGAGGTCCGTACAGAAATGCTGTGTCGGGAAGAGTGTGGAAGAACTTGACTGGCCTGCACAGAGCTCTAACCTCAATCCCATCGAACACCTTTGGGATGAATTGGAATGCCGACTGTGAGCCAGGCCGAACCGCCCTACATCAGTGCCCGACCTCACGAATGCTCTTGTTGCTGAATGGAAGCAAGTCCCCGCAGAAATGTTACAACATCTGGTGGATAGCTTTCGCAGAAGAGTGGAGGCTGTTATAGCAGCAAAGGTGGGACCAACTCCATATTAATGCCCATGATTTTGGAATGAGATGTTCAACTAGCAGGTGTCCACATACTTTTGGTAATGTAGTGTATGTTAGAATCCCCTTTGGCAGCGATTACAGCTGTACATCTTTATGGGTACATGTCTAAGAGCTTTCCACTGCCTGGATTGTGCAACATTTGCCCATTATTATTTTCAGAGTTCTTCAACTATGTCAAATTAGTTGTTGATCATTGTAGGATGACCATTTTCAGGTCTTAGATTTTCAAGCAGAAAAAACTAACTCGGCCACTCAGGAACGTTCACTTTCTTCTTGGTAAGCAACTCCAGTGTAGATTTGGCCTTGTGTTTTAGGTTATTGTCCTGCTGAAAGCTGAATTCATCTTCCAGTGTCTGTTGGAGAGTAGACTGAACCTCCTCTAGTATTTTGCCTGTACTTAACTCCATTCCGTTTATTTTTTTTTATCCTGAAAAACTCCCCAGTCCTTAATGATTACGAGCATAGCCACCACTATGCTTGAAAATATGGAGAGTGGTACTCAGTAATGTGTTATATTAACATAAGTTAAAAACGCTGCTGCTTCTTTATGGAACCAAACTCTTTCAAAACGTTTTAAAGAGACCGGCCTGTAAATGGAGGCAAGTCTGAATCGCGTGAGGGTGACAGACAGTCAATTGACAGTCATGTCGGGGAATGTTTGGAGAGTAATCTGGCGAGCCTAGCTATACATTTAGCTGGCTATCTACCTTGAAAGGCAATAACAGAAAAGCTTAAAAGATATGGACTCTGGTAGAAATCGACGCAGTGGTGAGAAAAGCATGGAGCCGAATTTATCAAAGAAAGAAAGTGCCAATAGCATGGAGCCAAATTTATCAAAGAAAGTGCCAATAGCATGGCTAATCTCATGACGGAGATAAGGAGTCTAGGTACAAAAATAAAAAAGAAGATGGACAAAATGAAGCTTAGTATTGAAAAAGGAATGAAAAGTAAAGTTGATAATCATACACTTGTGCTGACTCAACTGGAGAATAATAACATAGCTCTTGAAGTTGGACGTCTGGAGTCCCGTGTAGAATTCCTAGCATCTGGGACAATAGGTGCTGCCAAAACAACAAAGTTCTATCATGTTTGCTGGACTTCCAGCTGATGAAAACGAGGACCTAAATCTCCAAAGTGAACCAGTTGACGTCGGTAGGCCTTAGGCTGCGAAGCAGAGGTGATTGCAGTTGAGAGGATGAGGGACAGAGGTAAAGGTCCCGGGGTTGTGAAGGTGGCGTGACGGTCCGTGAAGGAAAAAGTGGCTGCGAGGCCATCCTGATTATGACAAAGTCTTCCTTCGATCAGTCCCACACCGATCGCCTGAACTTCAAGAAGCTGCTGAGGGAAATACCAGGAGGAAAGGACTATTTCGTCTTGGAAAGCGGATGGGTCATGAAACGAGATCATCCAGAGAGACAATGTGGACAAGGACATGGGGTGGACAGACCTACTACGTACTGAGGGGCTTCCCATCCCCTACGAGATTCGATTTCAAATCCGCATTGAAATGTTAACGGATGGACTACCTTGAACAATAAATGACGAATAACGATACGAAAATACTTAAACCCAGACAATATCTCAATAAATGAAAAGCATTTGCAAGAAACTATTGATATTGAAGGGTATGTAATGGCATGGACTCAACATCAAAACTAATGTGAAAGCCCCCAGAGGCTCTGCGGGAATGGGAATATGTGTAAAGTTTGGTATGTTTGAATGCAAATAAAATTGAAATTATCAATAAAGCCATAGAAGGAATTATTGGTTTGTGCTTTGAACATAGGGAGCCAGAATATTGTTTTGTTGTGTTTCCATGCAATTTGCCACCTGAACAGTCCACATGGGGTAGAGATGCATCCTCCCCCTATAGTAATTTATTAAGTTAAGTACACCTATATACAGAAACAGATGATATTTACATACACTACTGGTCAAAAGTTTTAGAACACCTATTCTCATTTGTTGTTCTTTATTTTTACTATTTTATACAATGTAAAATAATAATGAAGACATCAAACCTATGAAATAACACATGTGGAATAATGTAGTAACCCGTACGTTACTTTCTAGGTGTCCACACGTTTGCACCTATACCTGCAATAACTGGGGACATGGGCTGGGAACCCTGTGAGGTGAGATGGAAGACATGTATGGTGAGACTTTGGAATAGACTATTGGACATGCCAACTGCCAGAATAGCTAGTCAAGTTTTTCAATGGGATCTATCCATAGGTGGAGCCTGGGCAATTGAAATGTCTGACCTTTTTCAACAGTCTGACTGTGAACATCTGTACGAAAACCAAATTAAGGGAGACATAGATATGATTAAAAAACTGTTGATGCAATATGACAAAAAAAATGGGTGGAGGAGATGAATCATAAACCCAAATTGAGAACCTTTTGTTTGATTAAGGGTGAATTTGTGTGTGAGAGATATGTTATGTATAACCTACCTAAAAGCAAGAGATCTCTATGTGCACAGGGAAGATCAGGGATATTGCCTCTGCATATTGAAACAGGTCAGTATTGTGGTGAAATGGAAGAGAAAAGCCTATGTAACTATTGTGACCTCGAAGAAATAGAGAATGAAACTCATTTTATCCTCCATTGCCCTTTCTACCACAACATACGCTTGCTCTTATTCCAGAAAGAACACCAGATATACCCTGGCATTCTGTGGCTGAGAGATGAGGAGTACCTGAATTTTTTTTGTTGTCCATTGTGTGTTTCCGTTTGCAGAATATTTAGATAAATCATTCACACACATTGCCACAAGCCCACATCACCCTCAAAGTAATGGCCTTGCTGAAAAATCGATGCAGATTGCATGGACAAAGCAAATGCAGACAAGATGGACCCCTACTTCTGTCTCCTTGAATGCCGAATCACTCCAGCTGACAACTTCAAATCACCAGCCCAGCTATTGATGAGCAGCAGAGTTCGCTCAATCCCTCCCAGCACCAAACAGCAGCTGCAGTCTGAAGTCATCAGCTACAAGGAAGTCCATGCAAAAGGTGCACAGAAACAACACCACCAAAAGCGATCCTACGACAGGTAGACCACTGCCACCACTGATCGACGGAGAGTCAGTGAGAATCCAGGAGCATGGCCTCTGGAGGCCGACAGTCGTCATCCAGCCAGCCGACACAACATTCATATCACGTCCGCACCGCAGAAGGAGCGGTGTACCGCCACAATTTTCGTCACCTACTGAACACAAAAGAACAACACACTGACGAGATTAACTGTTTCCCTGAAAGAGAACGCGGTGGACTAAACACACACACACACAGCACAACATACACTATACTTACCTGCAACACCACAAGAACTGTTGACTGACACAGAAGCATGCTCAGCTTCATATCACACAAGGTTCAGGAAGAGAGGTCAAGCCTAGAGCTGTCCTAAACCTGTGAAATGTCAAAGGGTGTAGTTTGATCGCTGCCCTAAAATAGTTCCAGACGATAAGCTTGTTTTTAAAAAGTTAACTTGAAATGCTTTGGTATTGAATTCATTTGAAATGTTTTGATGTCATTGCTACAGTGAAAATCTGAGTTGCTGAGAAATCTTTATTTTAAAAGTAACAGTATGTTGAGTCATTGTTTCAGAGTCTGTTATGTTGATGCAGTTGGTGCAGTATGCAGAATAAATGGTTACTTACATTGAGTTCAAACTACAGAGCATGTATTGGTTGCATTTTACCGTCGTATTATACTGTGATATGATTGGTTAAGACCACCCAGGTCATGAGGTCATTTTTTCCAGTTGATCATGGCCAGAGACACATGAACATGCCAGTTATAGCTAACTAATAAACAGCTACGTTTAGAAAGATCCTGTCGTCTTGCATTTTATTATTTTGTACAAAGCGTGCAAAACAAGACACAGCTTACCTGGTCTTCCAGGTCACACAAAAAAGGGATTTGTAGAGGGGGGTCCTTGGCAGACAGAGACCAGACTCATTATTCTCATTGGCCATATGGAAACATGCTTTTGTGTACAGAGAGTGTCTGAAGACAGCGACGCTGAGGGCCTGTGTGTCTGGGTGAATGGTACAGGCTGACTCTAAGCATATGGCTGTCTATACTGGCAGGAGGGTTCCACAACCAAGGCCTCTGACCTGGCACACCACCACAGGGATCCTGCAGATTTGAGTCCCAAATGCCACCCTATTCCCTATATAGTGCACTACTTTTGACCAGGGCCTAGAGGAAGGGCTCATATGGCTCTGTTCAAAAGTAATGCACTATATAGGGAATAGGGTACCATTTGAGATGCACAACTTGATCATGAATTGCTCCACTGGGCTTCATAGCTTGGTTAGACACATTAGAGCCCATATGTACTTATCCGCCTCTCCTTTTGCTATCTTTTGAGAGTTGGCTCGGCAGCGTCTAGCCTTGTCATCTGATGGAGGAGTTTGGTGCTCTGTTTCAGCTCTAACCCAGGTCATTTGGGATGCGCTATTCTTTAGATTGGCTTTCAGACAAGCCTCGAATGCATGATCTGCATATCCAGCCTTCTCTCGCAGTGTCCGAGCCTGAACCCATATGTCATATCCTGTGTGCAATACGCATTTTAAACACTTTACAGCAGCTACAATGTAACACATGTGCAAGAACAGTAGTCGTAGGCAAACAGTTGTAGGAACGCGTTTCTGGTGTGAGTTGAGGGTCTGATTACGGCAAAGATATCAGATAAACGTGCTGCATTATGATTAGAACAAAAGTAGAGTAAGCGAGTCAGGTCGGTGTAATCACTTACTGTAGATGTTGATCAGGAGCTGGATGACGTGCTGGTGTCCGTGTATAGAGGCCAGGTGAAGCGCTGTGTAGCCCTAACAGTCCCAAACAAAACAAAATCAGTGTTATGAACTCAACTCTCATTTTGCTCATGCTGTGTCATAAAATCCAACGGGGATCTTAGAGCACCAGGTCTGTGGGAAGTGCTTTGGAATATGGATTGTGAACGGCAGAGTGAAGTATTTGTTAGCAGTTTTTATTGATTTTTATAACCGGTGTGTCTCTCATTCTGTCCATCTGCATCAGTCTGAACGGTTCCATCTGTACATTCTGATAACGGCCCTAACCAAATGACATGTCGTGCTTTGACGCGTGAGGAATCTGTGTGTTTACTCCCGTCTAATGTGGGCTACTACCCTTGACTCACACGAGTCATTCTCTGGCGTCATTATCATACGAAACACAGTGCTCCGAAACTTGAAAGCCGTTTTCTTCGTCCGAGAGAAGTTAAGTGACAACCCGGGTGAGACTTTGATGTCAGTATTGATAGAGTAATGGGTCTGTGTGAGGCGCTGGAACACAGTCATGCTGAACTCTTATCACAACAGAGACTTTATACGTGGCCCGGGAGACTCTTTGATCTAGAGTGCATCCAGGGAGCTATCAGACAAGCTGAAACACCGTACTGTGACTGTTTCCTCTGTGTTTCTTTCTGGTCACTTTCCTTCCAAATGGGTCTTTAAAATACATTTATCCAATTGTCCACTGAAAATAGGTGTGGATGGATGTGAGCGTGTGGTTGTTGAGCAGATTAATTGTTGAGCAGATTAATTTGCTGTGCATAAACGTAATGCACTTAACATACTGTACTGTGTGAGTATGTATTGTGAGGTCTACATTTGTATGGGTATTAATGACATGCTCCGGTACTTTGGCGACTAAGTATGTTTAACACCTCTGCTTTGGGCTGGGATGTGTCAATGTGTAGTTCATACATGTAGAATTACTGGTTTAACTCAATTAGCCACAAAATCCCTAGTTTGAAAGCAACTGTTTTCTTGAAGTTGTGCCGCGCCCTTTTCCCTACATTACCCCCCACGTGGGCCACCCCCCTAGCAATTCAAGCCAATGAGCTCCAGCCCCTCCCATTTGAGTGACAACTAGTTAGAGGCCTGCCCAGCTTTATCCAATGAGGTTGCAGGGGGCCCCAACAGCTCAGTATAAACAGCAGAGAGAGAAAGAGCAATGACGTGATGCACATATCTGCACATATGTGACATGGTTAGAGCGGTTGCGGTGACTGTATTACCGCCACACCGGCAGTCATGACCGCAGTAAAATTCTATGTGACCGTTGAGGCAAGGTAATCTCCTCTTATGCACTCTGGACATCATCAGGTCGCTAATGGCCTGGTACGCAGGGCTCTATTGTGAACCTGGCACCATCCCTACGGTGAAGCATGATGGTGGCAGCATCATGTTGCGGGGATGTTTTTCAGAGGCAGGGACTGGGAGACTAGTCAGGATCGAGGCAAAGATGAACGGAGCAAAGTACAGAGATCCTTGATGAAAACCTGCTCCAGAGCGCTCAGAACCTCAGACTGGAGTGAAGGTTCACCTTCCAACAGGACAACTACCCTAAGCACACAGCCAAGACAACGCAGGAGTGGCTTAGGGTCAAGTCTCAATGTCCTTGAGTAGCCCAGCCAGAGCCCGGACCTGAACCCGATCTAACATCTCTGGAGAGACCTGAATAGCTGTGCTACTTTCAAAATGTGGAAAACGTCAAGGGGTCTGAATACTATCCGAATGCACTGTATATTCAATTGATTTATTAAACTTTTTAAAATGTAGATGTTCCAAAGGCGCCCATCAGCGGCTTGTATGCGGCTTGTATTCGTTGAGGCCTGGCGATGCTAAACTGTGTTTATGTTAATTAACGGTCAATTTCACACGAGACCGGCATTCTTTTGCGTGACAATAATCGTCTGACAAAATGTCATGACCACCACAGCCCTAGACATAGTACGCAGTTTTCAGGGACCACTTTTGGCTCGTGAGCGCTACTTTCAGAACTACTGGCTAAAAAGTATACAAAAGTACTTGAGAATCTCTTTAAGGTGGGTAAAAGAAAAAGCGTAAATATATGTGTGGAAGGAGCTAAAGCATGTACTGTAGATACTGTATGCTGCTTTTTCAAGGTAAAGGAGACCACCTTTCACTTCTACAATTTCCCGAAAGTTCAAAGCCCCTTTAATGTGTACTTTGAGCTTTACATTGGAAGTAAAGGGCGTCTAACTAGGGGTTCGAGGGAGCAGGGAGAGATCAAGGCACAGTATATGAATTCAGCTGGAATCCAACTCTGTCGTTGGTAGGCTAGCTTGTTTTGTTACTTGTCCAAGACAACCCATAAGCTACTGACGTAAGCCCACTGACAAACAGGGAGACGATCTAAACAGACACAGAACACCCTCTCCTTTCACTGATACACGCTGACTTTGCCATGTCGGAGAGTACAAGTTTCAGTTCATTCTGATTGTGGACACGAACCCTCCATGTATGATAACATGTAACATGACCCAATGTAACTTCACCCCTCTCCTACTCCTGTCTGTTGAATGCCTATGGTGGGCAGACTGGTATTAACTTCCTTCTGTATGCCTGTTCGTATGAGTCCTCCAGCCCACACATCCTGTCTCCAAACACACGTGAGGGGATATCGCTATAAGGCGTGACAGCTCTCCTTTACCATATTCATGACCACTATAGTATGGACTCATTTCAAATGTGTATTAGAGTATTACAATATAACTTACCCCCTTCAGAGCAGAACACGTCGACAGTCAAATCACCAGGCATGGAGAAGACCAGAGGAATACAGGGAGAATTAGAAAACATCAAGAGACAGAGGGACAACCTCATTTTATACTACCAACACAGGTCATTTGACTTAGTAAATTGTTTGTCAATGCTCAATTCATATTTTGGTATTTTTGGTATTTTATTAGGATCCGCATTAGCTGTTGCAAAAGCAGCAGCTACTCTTCCTGGGATCCACACACAACATTAAACATGACATAATACAGAACATTAATAGACAAGAACAGCTCAAGGACAGAACTACATATATATATATATTTTTTAAAGAAGGCAAATGTAGCCAACATATCAATGCATACACACAAACTCTCTCGGTCGAATAGGAGAGAGGCGTTGTGCTGTTAGCTGTTGCTTTATCTGCTTTTTTAAACCAGGTTTGCTGATTATTTGAGCAAATCTGATGGAACAGAGGTCGATGCAATAAATGCTCTATATAAAACTGTACACTTTTTTGAAACTGTGAAAAGACCCCTGGTGGCATGTCTGGTGGGATAAGTGTGTGTGTCAGAGCTGTGTGTAAGTTGACTATGCAAACAATTTGGGATTGTTAATGGTTCATATAAAAATAAGAAGTGATGCATATAAAGTGCATATACAGTTGAAGTTGGAAGATTACATACACCTTAGCCAAATACATTTAAACTCGGTTTAGACCATTCCTGTCATTTAATCCTCGTAAAAAGTCCCTGTGCTAGGTCAGTTAGGATCACCACTTTATTTAAGAATGTGACATGTCAGAATAATAGTAGAGAATTATTTATTTCAGCTTTGCCTTGAAATTGTTTAACTTGGGTCAAACGTTTCGGGTAGCCTTCCACAAGCTTCCCACAATAGGTTGGGTGATTTTGGGCCCATTCCTTATGATAGAGCTGGTGTAACCGAGTCCGGTTTCTAGGCCTCCTTGCACACACAGTTTTTCAGTTCTACCCACAACTTTTCTATAGGATTGAGGTCAGGGCTTTGTGATGGCCACTCCAATACCTTGACTTTGTAGTCCTTGAGCCATTTTGCCACAACTTTGGAAGTATGCTTGGGGTCATTGTCCATTTGGAAGACCCATTTGTGACCGAGCTTCAACTTCCTGACTGATGTCTTGAGATGTTGCTTCACTATATCCACATAATTTCTCTACCTTATGATGCCATCTCTTTTGTGAAGTACACCAGTCCCTCCTCCTGCAAAGCACCCCCACAACATGATGCTGCCACCCGCGTGTTTACACGGTTGGGATGGTGATCTTCGGCTTGCAAGCCTGGTCATTATGGCAAAACAGTTCTATTTTTGTTTCATCAGACCAGAGGACTTTTCTCCAAAAAGTACAATCTTTGTCCTCATGTGCAGTTGCAAACCGTATTCTGGCTTTTTTTCTGGCGGTTTTGGAGCAGTGGCTTCTTCCTTGTTGAGCGGCTTTTCAGGTTATGCCGATATAAGACTTGTTTTACTGTGGATATAGATACTTTTGTACCTGTTTCCTCCAGCATCTTCACAAGGTCCTTTTGTTGTTGTTCTGGGATTGATTTGCAGATGTCCTAACCGACTTGCCAAAACTATAGCTGGTTAACAAGAAATTTGTGGAGTGGTTGAAAAACGTGTTTTAATGACTCCAGCCTAAGTGTATGTAAACTTCCGACATCAACTGTAGCAGCCCTAGGGCTATTCATATTTCTAGCATTTGCATACATTTTGTGGTACTGGCCACAGTGAGGTAAGGGACTACTTACATGCTTTGTAGAGATGGTGAGGATTGTGTATCATAGGAAGGGGCAGGAGGTAAGAGGAGAGCAAATTTGTTTTTAATCTTGTTCACAATATCATTTTTCAAATAAATATATATACACATTACCAGTCAAAAGTTTGGACACCTACTCAAGAGTTTTTTATTTTATTTTTTACCAAGACATCAAAACTATGAAATAACACATATGGAATCATTTAGTAACCAAAATAGTCACCTGGAATGCTTTTCTAACAGTCTTGAAGAATTTCCCACATATGCTGAGCACTTATTGGCTGCTTTTCCTCCACTCTGCGGTCCAACTCATCCCAAACCATCTCAATTGGGTTGAAGACAGGTGATTGTGGAGGCCAGGTCATCTGATGCAGCACTCCATCACTCTCCTTGGTCAAATAGCCAATACACAGCCTGTAGGTGTGTTTTGGGTCATTTTCCTGTTGAAAAACAAATGATAGTCCAACTAAGGATCGTGTATCACTGCAGAATGCTGTGGTAGACATGCTGGTTCAGTGTGCCTTGAATTGTAAAGAAATCACAGACAGTGTCACCATAAAAGCACCCCCGCACCATCACACCTCCTCCTCCATGCTTCACAGTGGGAACCACACTTGCGGAGATCATCAGTTCACCTACTCTGTGTCTCACAAAGACACAGTGGTTGGAACCAAAAATCTCAAATTTGGACTCATCAGACCAAAGGACTGATTTCCACCAGTCTATTGTCCATGGTTCATTTTTCTTGGCCCAAGCAAATCCCTTCTAATTATTAGTGTCCTTCAGTAGTGGTTTATTTGCAGCTATTCAACCTCGAAGGCCTGATTCACGCAGTCTCCTGTGAACAGTTGATGTTGAGATGTGTCTGTTACGTGAACTCTGTGAAGAATTGATTTGGGCTGCAATCTGAGGTGCAGTTAACTATAATGAATTCATCCTATGCAGCAGAGGTACAGTAACTCTGGGTCTTCCTTTCATGTAGTGGTCCTCATGAGAGCCAGTTTCATCATAGCGCTTGATGGTTTTTGCGACTGCACTTGAAGAAACTTTCAAATTTCTTGAAATGTTCCGGATTGACTGACCTTCATGCCTTAAAGTAATGATGGACTGTCATTTCTCTTCGCATATTTGAGCTGTTCTTGCCATAATATGGACTTGGTATTTTATCAAATAGGGCTATCTTCTGTACACCACCCCTACTTTGTCACATCACAACTGATTGGCTCAAACGCATTAAGAAGGAAGGAACTTCCACAAATGAACACACCTATTAATTGAAATGCATTCCAGGTGACTACCTCATGAAGCTGGCTAAGAGAATGCCAAGAGTGTGCAAAGCTGTCATCAAGGCAAAGGGTGGCTACTTTGAAGATTTTCAACTTTGATTTATGAAAACTTTATGAAAACTTTTTTTGGTTACTACATGATTCCGTATGTGTTATTTCATAGTTTTGATGTCTTCACTATTATTCTACAATATATAGATAGTGAAAAAATAGTAAAAATAAAGAAAAACCCTTGAATAAGTAGGTGTGTGCAAACGTTTGACACGTACTGTATGTGTATATATACAGTCGTGGCCAAAATTTTTGAGAATGACACAAATATTAATTTTCAAAGTCTGCTGCCTCAGTTTGTATGATGGCAATTTGCATATACTCCTGAATATTATGAAGAGTGATCAGATGAATTGCAATTAAATGCAAAGTCCCTCTTTGCCATGCAAATTAACTGAATCCCCCCAAAACATTTCCACTGCATGTCAGCCCTGTCACAAAAGGACCAGCTGAAATCATGTCAGTGATTCTGTCATTAACACAGGTGTGAGTGTTGACAAGGCTGGAGATCACTCTGTCATGCTGATTGAGTTCGAGTAACAGACTGGAAGCTTCAAGGAGGGTGGTGCTTGGAATCATGGTTCTTCCTCTGTCAACCATAGTTATCTGCAAGGAAATACGTGCTGTCATCATTGCTTTGCACAAAAAGAGCTTCACAGGCAAGGATATTGCTGCCAGTAAGATTGCACCTAAATCAACCATTTATCGGATCATCAAGAACTTCAAGGAGAGCGGTTCAATTGTTGTGAGAAAGGCTTCAAGGCGCCCAGGAAAGTCCAGAAAGCGCCAGGACCGTCTCCTAAAGTTGATTCAGCTGCAGGATCGGGGCACCACCAGTATAGAGCTTGCTCAGGAATGGCAGCAGGCAGGTGTGAGTGCATCTGCATGCACAGTGAGGCGAAGACTTACTAACTAAGTGGCTCGGGGATCAAAACATCTATATTTTGGGACCATGGCCAGGAAACTCCCCAGACCTTAATCCCATTGAGAACTTGGTCAATCTTCAAGAGGCGGGTGGACAAACAAAACCTCACAAATTCTGACGAACTCCAAGCATTGATTATGCAAGAATGGGCTGCCATCAGTCTGGATGTGGCCCAGAAGTTAATTGACAGCATGCCAGGGCGGATTGCAGAGGTCTTGAAAAAGAAGGGTCAACACTGAAAATATTGATTCTTTGCATCAACTTCATGTAATTGTCAATAAAAGCCTTTGAAACTTGTAATAATACGTCAGTATTCCATAGTAGCATCTGACCAAAATATCTAAAAACACTAAAGCAGCAAACTTTGTGGAAATGTATATGTGTCACTCTCAAAACTTACATATATATATATATATAAAAATGGACTAAGTAGAACTGGGCAATACCATATCTATGTGATGCATTGCATGTCAACATTGTGTCCTCCCTTTCAAGTTCAGCTGACAGTGATGGCTCTTTAATGTCAGATGAAAGCTGACTTGGGGGATACACACATACATAGATACACCCACATGAAATTCATCGGCAGTCAAAGAAAAAGCTACAAAACCCTCTAAAGCGCCTCCAGAGAATGGAGTATGTTCAGTGAATCCAACAGTTTCACAGCACTTAAAAGTCATTCTACGGATTATAGATTTTTGATTTGGTTTCTGCTTTTGCTGAAAAGCCGTTTCATCAGTGCCATTACCACTGTAACGATTAGAGACAAAAAAGCGAATTATGTAATTATAGAGCCAATAACTGACTTGTCCGGTTTACTTTGCTCTGGTAAGGATGAAACATTATCTCTCCTGTGTGTGTACACATCGCATCATAACCAGGCAGCGGTCTGCGAGGACAGGAGATTAACACTTAGAGGGGCAGATGCTAAATTGAATTCTACAGGCCCATGGCTGTCTGAGAAGCCATTAAGTAATCACAACATTGCCCCTTCAAATAAATCCACCACCCACCTGCCTCTGCTGCCTCTCTACATACAAGGCAGCAGGGTTTGTGTGTGGTATGGTTTTCCATTTTATTGACTGTGAAGGCAAATTTAGCCCCGGGCTGAGAAAAATAACAAAACTCTCAAATGTCTATATCAGCCCCAAAATGAATGACAAAAAGAGTATGATGTGATAGATAAAAGAGAAATTAGCATTTTTTTAAATAACGAAATGACAGAAAACAAACAATGAATATTTTCACACTACTTAAACCAGATAGGGAGGGATTGAGTGAAAATCCTCATGAGGTAATGCTTAACTGATATTTATTCAGTGCTGCACATTAGACAATGTCAGTTGTCTTGGGGACATTGACTTGGGGTGGAATGGGTTTAAGTGTAGCTAGACACTGTACACCAGATAATGTAATATAACATAAGAGTTTTGGTGTAAAGCCCCATACCAACCGGTGCCATAGAATTTTCAAATAACCTGTATTTGGCGAAACCTTTTTAGTAAAGAAGTATATTATAAATGATTGTGTCCAGTTGCAGGTGGTTCATTTGAATTTAGAAAATGCTCTGTTAGTAACTCTTTCCACGCACAGCCCGTGTCATTCCGTATACAGATTCTGTCATTGATAAGCGCATACATTGGAATGCAGATGCTGTACAGTAACATGCTGTACATGACATCAGAGCTCCTGTTCTCCGTTTCGCAGCTCTGTATTGGTTTTGACTGCCCGCATCTCTACCGCTAATTGGGCTACTTTTGCACATTTGTTGTTGTTGTCTGATTGAACCAAAAATCCCTAGTTATATCACATTTTCTGGTGTGCAATCTGTAGCTAGCTTATGTGGTGCACTGCTTTATCAAACCAGCAGGCCAGAGTTGAGGAGAAGTTCCTTCGGAAGCCTTTGGATTAAAACACCACAGGGAAACAGAAGTATAACCTCAGCAGGAATCTTAAAGAGTAGTCACACCTGTACATCTCTACGTGTGTGTGTGTGTGTGTGTGTGTGTGTGTGTGTGTGTGTGTGTGTGTGTGTGTGTGTGTGTGTGTGTGTGTGTGTGTGTGTGTGTGTGTGTGTGTGTGTGTGTGTGTGTGTGTGTGTGTGTGTGTGTGTGTGTGTGTGTGTGTGTGTGTGTGTGTGTCTGCATCTGTGGTGGACAATTGACGTACATAGAAAATGATAACTGCGTGAGGAGATGCGGTAGCTGTGGGCTGTATGAGGTGCAAGTAAGGCGTCAGTGTGAACTGAAGTCATAGACCCTTCACAAGCCCGACACCACCTGTCACTGCGGCGTTCGCTCACCGATCTGATGTTGACGTCCACGCCGGTGCGAGCCATCATGTCCACAGCCTCCATGCAGCCTTGCTTGGTTGCCCAGTGAAGCGCCGTCTGAGAAGACACACACACAGAGGGGAGGGGCCAGTCATTCAACTGATGTCAATGGCAGCACTGATGTCAATGGGAGATTTGTGCAGAGGTTTGAGTTGAGGTTTTTTGTTGTTGTACATAACTAATAAGGTATTGTATGGTCACAGATACTATTCTAAATCTTTAATGAAGGCATATTTCCTGAGTAAAATTTCAGTTAGGACTTCAAGGTTACAATAGAAGGGATAACCGCTCCTCACTCAGGCCAACTGTCAATTAATATAAGAAGAATGGTACGTCTACAGAGCCTCCACAACAGCAGTGACACAAAAATGAAAAAACACGAGCGGCTCATTTAAATAAAATGTCCCTTTGAATTTAATTCGTGCCTCATTTGCCTAAACAGATTTGGCTGTGAAGAATGGCCAGGCACTGTGTCTGCTCTGTAATAAGCTGGCTTAATTCGGCCCAATGTTGAGTTTATTGATGCCTCACTAAAGAGCCAGATTCAAGGACAGTTATCCAATTTCTATTGTGTAGAAACTGAATGAGTCCAAATCAGATCATTTCATGTATTATATTGAATAGACTGGTAACTAGCTACACAATTAGGGAACACAACAGTCTAATGGGAGAGAAAGAGGAACATGTTGTACACACACCCACAAACAGAGTCATTGAAGCCCATCTATAATATTGATGTTTAATTCTATATACTTACAAACTTGATGGCCAATTCACGGGGACAGAAGAAAAACAAGACGAAAGGAAGGAAGGAGTGAAAGTTGAATGTATGATCACTGTTCTAACCATTCTAATCCATCACAATGTGATACACGGTGGGCATCATAACCTGTGTATCCCTATGTATTATGTCCGGATTCCATCCCTGTTCTGCCTTTTTCCAGAGCAGCTATTCTTATTGTCCGCGTGGACGTATTGATGTAGAGCCGGGACACTAGCTATTCCCCTCCGTCCACATTCCAAGTCGAAGCACATCAAAGTAGAGAGAGGTGAGAGGAGAGGCATGCTTTGATGGGTTCACTCTCTGACATGTCCATTCATTGACACCTTTGGTCCTATTCTGTTCAGATTTGGCATGGGTTCAAACTAAACCCTTCAATCAACAAGAGTTCCCCCGTAATCTTCCTTTTAAGATTAAGATAGTCCCCATAGAGCATGCAGGGAACTATAGTAACAGTAATCTTCTTGTCCTTCTGAACTGATTCTTTGTATCTTTTAACACAGAGATGGTTAAAAATCTGCACGTTTGTGATTTCCACCCCATCCCTTTCATAAGGACACACAGCATCAACCCTGGCCTTTCCACCCCGTCCCTTTCATAAGGACACACAGCATCAAACCTGGCCTTTCCACCCCACCCCTTTCATAAGGACACACATCATCAACCCTGGCCTTTCCACCCCATCCCTTTCATAAGGACACACAGCATCAACCCTGGCCTTTCCACCCCATCCCTTTCATAAGGACACACAGCATCAACCCTGGCCTTTCCTACCCCGTCCCTTTCATAAGGACACACAGCATCAACCCTGGCCTTTCCACCCCGTCCCTTTCATAAGGACACACAGCATCAACCCTGGCCTTTCCACCCCGTCCCTTTCATAAGGACACACAGCATCAACCCTGGCCTTTCCACCCCGTCCCTTTCATAAGGACACACAGCATCAACCCTGGCCTTTCCACCCCGTCCCTTTCATAAGGACACACAGCATCAACCCTGGCCTTTCCACCCCACCCCTTTCATAAGGACACACAGCATCAACCTTGGCCTTTCCACCCCGTCCCTTTCATAAGGACACACAGCATCAACCCTGGCCTTTCCACCCCGTCCCTTTCATAAGGACACACAGCATCAAACCTGGCCTTTCCACCCCACCCCTTTCATAAGGACACACATCATCAACCCTGGCCTTTCCACCCCATCCCTTTCATAAGGACACACAGCAACAACCCTGGCCTTTCCACCCCATCCCTTTCATAAGGACACACAGCATCAACCCTGGCCTTTCCTACCCCGTCCCTTTCATAAGGACACACAGCATGAACCCTGGCCTTTCTTACCCCGTCCCTTTCATAAGGACACACAGCATCAACCCTGGCCTTTCTTACCCCGTCCCACTCCCTACCAACCTCACACTGTCACTACCATGTTGCGCTACAGTAGATTAGATGAAACAAATAGAACAGTGTTTCCCACTGGTTTCCAAGCATTTAATTATCTCTCGCCAATATATATCATTCAGCCAACAACCGAGAGCACGGAAACCTAGCAGAAACCAATGGCTGGGAGGAGGGGGGGAAAAATGTCTGTCTGCGGGATAGCTAACGGGAGTTATTTTTGGGTGCCTGCAGCAGCCCCCTTTAAGTGTGTGTGTGGGGAGCGCATGCATGCGTGCGTGTGTGTTAATGTAGACTGACCACTGTGCCCGTCGAGGCGGGATGCTGCCAAGCTGCTTTACCCAGGCCTGGTTTCATTACAAGGTGCTAACCAAGCTCTGTGATGCCTGTTGGGGTTCTTCCGTCACTCCGTCAGACTGTTTGGCCTCCCCAACGCTCCAGACACAAACTGATTTTAAAAAACGCTTCTCCATCCAGGTCTGGAGCTACTGTCACTCTCCATGTTATGATGAGCAACTGTGACCAGTATCTGAATGTCCACTTTACATCAACTATTTAAAAAATAAAATAAAAATGTAAAAAAGTTTTGCGGTTACACTTATAGGATTAGTAATGATGCACATAGTTGCTGAATACAATACAAACGAACAGTATCATATCGTGTTTAAACCAGTACCTACTGTTTACAAAATGTCCCATGTTAGTGAGCATTATGGCACACTATAATTGCATTAGATTTACTGTGGCCATAAAGGTACAACCTTTCTTTTCAACAGGGTGTTTTAAATCCGGCCCATGAATAGAGAGAGAAGCCTTCTGGGAGGTATCTGCCATGCATCATGGGACAGTTTGACAACAGTGACCCTGTTCAAACTGGTAACTGCCACCCGACCGTCTGCTACCATCAGATTGGCATCTGTGGGCCTTTAGTGGGTGGTATTCTGGTACAGGGACGAACAACAAAACCAGTTCCCAATGCCTCGCTGAAAGCAGCAGGAAAAAGAACATCAAAAAGGCCTAAATTCCACTTCTTCCATTTTGATCAAGTGAAGCATAAAAAGAAATGTAATAATCTCAAGTGGCAAGGGTTTACACCATTGATGTTGTTACTTCTGCATGGTGGGGCCCATGGAGCTGATATCGGGGGGGGCTATACAAACTGACTGAAGGAGGGAGAGTTTTAGGAGAGGCCATATGGACGAGGTCTTTTGCTTTGGAGCCTTTCAATAGACAGCTTAGCGCTTGTTTATGCAGTCTCACTCAACGCTGTGTGAAATTCCTGCTCTGGCTTCAGCAGTTGCCTTTCAAAGCCGGACTGTGGCAATAGGCCATATGCTCTGCTGGTGGAAACATTCTCAACAGACATACCTCAACAAAGTTTTCATAGCAAGTGAAATAATGGCTTTGTGTTGTAGCATACTGGTGTGGAGCCAGTTAGAGAGAAAGTATTGGTTGGGGTTCAACTAAACCCAAAGTAATGCTGAATTTCTGTACAAATGACAGTGGCAGTGAAATTCTGTGTTTAAACACACAAAATGTTCAAACCAAAAAACCTACATTTAAAAAAAAAAAGAAACTCTCTCTCAAAATTCATGGAATTGTTTCATTCTACGAAAAAACGATCAGTAGCTCTCATCTGGTGAGGACAGTATAGTGGTATAAATCTGCCTTCAGGCAGTGAAAGCTGTGTGTTTTTTCAACTATTAATTACCATTCAATTACAATATCATTACACACCATGATCATCTGGGCTCCGGCGTCATGACTGTATCCCAAATGGCACCCTAGTCTCTTAAGTAGCTCTATGGGCCCTGGTGAAAAGTAGTGCATTATATAGGGAATAAGGTGTCATTTGGGACCTAGCCCATGACTACAGAGTGAGCTAAACTCAGTGGATACAGTCATTTGGATTCTCTGGCCCATTACACTGACTGACCGTAATACTAAACAAAACCTCAGACGCCTGAAGAAATGCTTGATAAAAAATAACCAGCCCCGTCTTGGCTGAAAAAAGACATTGTGTATGTAGGACAGTACAGTGTGTGTGTGTGTGTGTGTGTGTGTGTGTGTGTGTGTGTGTGTGTGTGTGTGTGTGTGTGTGTGTGTGTGTGTGTGTGTGTGTGTGTGTGTGTGTGTGTGTGTGTGTGTGTGTGTGTGTGTGTGTGTGTGTGTGTGTGTGTGTGTGTGTGTGTGTGTGTGTGTGTGTGTGTGTGTGTGTGTGACTGTAGGGTGATAGGGAGAACCAAGGCATGTCAGAATGTATGGAGGGTGTGTTTGGGTGCCTTGCAAAACAATTTCAGCTTTTTGTTTGTTTTGTAGATAAACATATGCTGTCACGCCCTGATTTGTTTCACCTTTCTTTGTGCTTGTCTCCACTCCCCTCCAGGTGTCACCTATCTTCCCCATTATCCCCTGTGTATTTATACCTGTGTTCTCTGTTTGTCTGTTGCCAGTTTGTTTGTTCGTAGAACATACCAACGTTTCGTTTCCCTGCTCCCGCCTGTTCCTTACTCCTGTTTTCTAGTTTCCCGGTTCTGACTGTTCTGCCTGCCTTGACCCCTGCCTGCCTTGACCTGTCATTTGCCTGCCCCTGTTTAAAGAATACACTTCTGTTTCTTCAACACTGTCTGCACCTGGGTCATACCTTAAAAGTTGATACATGTCAGAAATTGGATGTTGGTGTGAATCCCATTTAGTAGACTTCTGAATAAATGTTCTTCCTGTTTTAAAGAACAGCGAGACACCCAACCTTTGTCCAATCTTTGACACTGCCGGAGCACTATGAAAGAGCACTATGAATTGTCAATGCTTAGCTAATTGAAATAAAAGTATCGGGGGTGTTTTGTTTTAGCTGTAAGCCAACAGCAAAGTGTTTGATCAGTACAGAAAGGAGGAACATGGACAATGTTATAATACCACTACTCACCCCCTTGGTTTCCAGCAGCAGGTTAACACAAAACAGTTGTAGAACGGCCATCGGGCAGCACAGTTCATAGGAGAAAGAGAATATTGAATATTATGGTTCTTGTTAGAGTATAAGACGTCATTCCTATAGGAGTATTAATATTAATATTGTTCAGTTTTGTCTGCAGAATTGGTCAATAATGTGTTATTTGATCATTTTATTCATTTACAAAATTCAAATCATGGTTCACAACAGCTGGTTGATGTTTTACCTTCCACCTTTAATCTTGGATAGAATCATAGGTTTTGAAAAGGGGGATAACCTGTCCTTTTTTTGTCACACGTTCTTCTCTAATCTGGCTCTCCTGTCCCTCTGAAAAAGGTGGGGAGTCTCTCTCCCTCCATCTCTCTGTCCCTACATCTCTCCATCCTCCCTCATTTCGTTATGCTAAGAAGTTTACTGACTGCTTGTTTGTTGCAGCTGAAGCGTCTGATTTCCTTAAGACCATTGTTTTGTAAGTGCTCCCACTCGAAACGCCAGAGCTTCAGTGGGAAGGGAGAGATTGGTTTAACCAGCCAGCGGACCGGTCAGATAGAAATGAATACAGACGTGTTAGCCAGTAGGTGGAGGAGAGGGGCTGTCGATGCACACTGGAGAGAGTAGTGCAGTATATTTAGTGGGGGTCTGAAGAATTGAAACCTGTGTCATTTGAGTCCACCGCCTGTTTCCCCCATTACAAACGGGGTAAATCATGGATGCCATTTGAAGAGTAGAGGATACACACTCCATATGTTGCCGTCACACTAAGTTTCCTCTTCATCTGTACAGTTTGGCATAGTACGGACTATTCAAGAAGGAACCATGTATTTGTTTTGGTAAAACATCAAACTGCAGAAATAAAACAAAAAAACAAAGCTACTGTATCTGGAGGACTTTTCTATGTGAATCACCAACATAACAGATTAGGTTAGGGCCAGGAAAAGAGGAAGGGAGGATGGTAGGAGATATACTGGAGGCTACTTACAGTGATGAAGTCCTGGTGAGAGAGGCAAATGCATGGGAATAGAGTGCAAATGTTAGGCATCTGGGGGGAAAAAATGGGTCTAATTTATTACCATCATATTTATTTAATATTTATGGTATGGTATATCAGAACCATATTATAAGAAAATCCTTCAATATAAGTAGCAGATGGCTTTCAGAGGATCCCTATCTGAAGATCTCATCTTTAAACAAGGTCAATGACATCAACATTGCGATCTGACAGCTTTTGTGGAGGTGAAATGGTCCATGAAAACCTGATGTCTCAAGAGAGGGCGTCAAGACAGCAACTATGGGCTGTTTCAATTCTGTGAGACAACGCTTGATGGGATTGACTGATAAGGGATCAAGCTACCTTTCCTGATGTTTGTTTTTTTTGTCTTTCAATCTCAGTAGCCTCAGTAGCTAGATGCCCATCAACCCCATCAACAGAGGCTCTCTTATCTGATCCTAGATGAAGAGAGGCAGCTCCTGGGTGCCATCATGCTGAATCCTATAGGAGGCCAGAGTCTGTGTGTTTAGTGTCAATCCTATGGGAGATGGGCTTGAAAATGTGCCAATCACATGTATGGCTTTGGATAGACCAGATCAAACAGTTTTACCCTAGTCCAGAGCCTTATATTTGATATCTTCTTGGAGGCCAGAATGGCGCTGATGGCGAGGTAGAGGGTGAGGGTTAGGGGGAGGTAGTACCTTCTTTGAGGCCAGGCTGGGGTCCTGTGTGAGGAGCTGTCGGAGAGCAGCGGTGTTCCCCAGGGCACAGGATCGTAGCCAGTCCTTCTCCAGAGGATCCAACTGAATCCTGGGGAACACAGACTGAGTAGAGAGAGACAGAGAGAAATATTATCAGTAGAAATGAAATAGAAATGAAATATTTTACGCTTGTCTACAGTTGCTGGTGGAGTCGGATTAAAACTACACCATGCTAATATTCCCAAAAAGCTACACAAAACATGATGTTTGTTGGTAATTTCACACCAAGAAGAGCATTTCTGAAACAATCTCTTTCACTCAGCCTACCACTATTTCACAGCATTTTCACTATGACCTTCAGCTTTCTTCCAAAGCACGCATTTTGTCATCCAGTCTGAAGACTCTCCCGGGCTGTGTCCCAAAGTACCCTATTGCCTACATAAGTGCACTACTTCGCTGATCAAAAGTAGTGCACTATATAGGGAATAGGGTGCCATTTCTGAGTCTTTCATGAGCCTCTTCTTACAAGGTGATGAGTAGGGAGGACAATCCATTTATCTTCTCAGAGTGGAAAGGCTATTATCAGTGGGAAGTGAGGGAATTATTCCCGATAGTAAACAAACAAAGCCAACTAATAAAGTAGATAAGGATCTATATGCAGGCAGGGAATCTGTGGTAGAAACGGCAGGTACTCGCTCCAGGGCTAAAGAGAGGCAACCAACCCAAATCTGGCTTAAGCTGGCAAATCAAGGTCAATGATTAACTTGAGGGGATTTTCAGCATTCGAGGCTGAGGCAAAGACAAATTGTCAACACTGCTACTCTGAATAGTAGAGCATCAATCTAACAAACAGAGCGACATGAGTACCTTTGAGTGCACTCGCTTGTGCAAACTCATCTAAAATATATATAATTTGTTTTAGGTTGTAGAATCATATTGAACTATTCTGAAATTAGGTTCAGTCCAACTACAGTACACTCAGGCCACAGACCAGCCCCACCACCTCCCTGTTATGTTTGACCTTTATCCGTGCCCGTGGGCTGGGTGGGTGGTCTGATACCATTAGTGGTGTTTATTGACCAGCGGGACAGCGTGAATGAGAGAGAAGCAGAGAGCCAGGCTTTAATCAGTGGCCTGCCAGGGAGGGCCTCTTCTTCACAGTTCACCTGTTTACACTGGCCATGCAGGTGTCAGCTCCACGTTAATTATAAAACCCTGCCTCTCTACCTTTCGCCCTGGGAAGCTGTCCCTCAGCCTGACAACAGCACCACAGTGGGGGGAATGGTGGGAGCAGAGAGGCAGAGTTAGCTAGAGGATAGAGGGCGGGAGGGACACGGAAAGAAAGTGAGAGGACATACAGTATAATGCGGTATTGCAACGCCAGGGTTGTGGGTTCGATTTCAGAGGCGGCTACCCATACAGAGGGAGAATGAGGGAAGAAAAATGTGTTCAAATTAAAATGATGGTTTTCATACTGTTTGTGTAACTGGAGAAGTCTGGAGAAGTCTCCACGTTTTTCCAAAGACAATATACAGTAAGATACTGTAGTAAAGTAGGTCTAATTATGGACACGAACCCCTAGTGTTATGATGAGCATCACTGTAGGGACCCATCTCACTCTCCTACCTTCTTATGGGTACCGTTCTCTAATTACCCCACCCTCTTTCTCCCTCCCTCCATCCTTCCCCTCTCGTTGAGTTATAGGAGATACCCTGCTATTTCCACCGATGGCTCCTCTCAGGCCCCTGCTGCTTCCAGTCAGTGAGAGGTAGGAGGCTGTCACAGCCAATGAGCAAATGAGTCTGTGTCCCACCACGAAGGAAGACAGGAGTGATTATGGGATATCACCATGGGAACGGCGTGGGGGGAAAGAGGCTCCATTTTATCCTTATGGCAGCTCAGAAAGCCTCTCTCTCTCTCTCTCTCTCTCTCTCTCTCTCTCTCTCTCTCTCTCTCTCTCTCTCTCTCTCTCTCTCTCTCAAAAAAATAAAGGGAACACTTAAACAACACAATGTAACTCCAAGTCAATCACACTTCTGTGAAATCAAACTGTGCACTTATGAAGCAACAGTGATTGACAATACATTTCACATGCTATCGTGCAAATGGAATAGACAACAGGTGGAAATTATAGGCAATTAGCAAGACACCCCAAATAAAGGAGTGGTTCTGCAGGTGGCAACCACAGACCACTTCTCAGTTCCTATGCTTCCTGGCTGAGGTTTTGGTCACTTATGAATGCTGGCGGTGCTTTCACTCTAGTGGTAGCATGAGACGGAGTCTACAACCCACACAAGTGGCTCAGGTAGTGCAGCTCATCCAGGATGGGACATCAATGCGAGCTGTGGCAAGAGGGTGTGCTGTGTCTGTCAGCGTAGTGTCCAGAGCATGAAGGCGCTACCAGGAGACAGGCCAGTACATCAGGAGACATGGAGGAGGCCGTAGGAGGGCAACAACCCAGCAGCAGGACCTCTACCTCCCCCTTTGTGCAAGGAGGAGCAGGAGGAGCACTGCCAGAGCCCTGCAAAATGTCTGAAAAAGTCTGCTCAAACGGTCAGAAACAGACTCCATGAGGGTGGTATGAGGGCCCGACGTCCACAGGTGGGGGTTGTGCTTACAGCCCAACACCGTGCAGGACGTTTGGCATTTGCCAAAGAACACCAAGATTGGCAAATTCGCCAGTGGCGCCCTGTGCTCTTCACAGATGAAAGCAGGTTCACACTGAGCACGTGACAGACGTGACAGAGTCTGGAGACACCATGGAGAACGTTCTGCTGCCTGCAACATCCTCCAGCATGACCGGTTTGGCGGTGGATCAGTCATGGTGTGGGGTGGCATTTCTT